>NW_016157161.1:307292-326216 GCF_001687245.7 Rhagoletis zephyria | reverse complement strand
ATTTTCACTGCTATGTGATCGGTATGTAAACCGGTAACACAATTTATTGGGTTTAGTTTCCTACATAAAGGAGATATATCGCAAAAACTGGTATCTGAACAATCAGTGCTATAGGAGATAAAGCTTATTTATTTATTTATTTATTTATACAGCATAGATTTTGACGATTTTCTCAGTAGACTTTGTATTTTTACTTATAAAATATCTTACGAAATTGATCGGTTTTAGCTGTTCAAATAAAGGAGTTTTACAGTAAAATCCCATATCTGAACAATCAGATGTATGGAAGATATATGTTGTAGTCACCCGATCCTTGTTATTTTCGCTGTAAGTATTCTGTTAATAATGAGTGAAAATGGTGCGAAATTTCATGTTTTAGCTGGATAAATGGAGGTGATATGATAAAAGACCTATCTGAACAATGGAATGCTGGTTATAGTGACCCGCTCTTCGTTATTTTCACTGTAAGTCTTCTGCTGATAATGAGTGAAAACAGCGCGAAATTTCATGGTCCTAGCTACATAAATGGATGAATTATAACGAAAAATCTCATATCTGAACAATCAGTTGTATGGGAGCTATAGGTTATAGTGAACCGATCTTTGTAATTTTCACTGTAAGCATTCTGTTGACAAAGGGTGCAAGTGCTGCAAAATTTCATGTTAGTAGCTGCATAAATGGAGAAGTTATAACGAAAAATCTCATATCTGAACAATCAGTTGTATGGGAGCTATATGTTATAGTGGTCCGATTCTTCCGGTTCCGACAAATGATTAATACATTATAAAAATACACCCACCTACCAAATTTTATCCGGATATCTCGAAAACTGAGAGACTAGATTGCATACAAACAGACGGACAGACAGACAGACGGACATGGATAAATCAGCTCAGCTCGACGTTCTGATCATTTAAGTATACATTTTAATGGGTCTATCTCTTTTTGTTCTGATACTTACAAACATCGGACCAAAGTTTTAATACCATTTCATGCTCATGAAAGGTATAATAATTTATTCTGAGCAGCTCTTTAATAGTTGGAAAAAGTGTTTTTTCGGCGTAATTTTGCAGAACTTTTTTTCCTTTTCAGGAACTCTAGAATTATTAAAGAGCTACTCAGAAAAGAGTTAATTTTTATGTTTTTTTTTTTCAAAAATTTAACTTTTTCGGCTTTTTTGAAAAAAGTGTTTTTGTCGACGTAATTTTGCAGAACTTTTCTACAACTCTAGAACCATTTAAGAGTTAGTCAGAACAGGTTTAGTATTTATTTATTTTTCAAAATTTGAACTTTTTCGACTTTTTGAAAAAGGTGTTTTTTCGGCGTAATTTTTCAGAACTTTTGTTTTCCTTTTTAGGAACTCTAGAACTATTGAAGAGCTACTCATAACAGGTTTGTTTTTTCAAAATTTTAACATTTTCGACTTTTTTGAAAAGGTGCTTTCAGCGTAATTTTGCAGAACTTTTTTTTCCTTTTCAAGAACTCCAGAACTATTGAAAAGCTGCTCAGTACAATTTTTTATTTGCCTTTTTGCCATAAGTCGTGTGCTGCGTGAATCTGGCATACAGGGCGGCGGAAGACGTGGGTATGTGGGTAGTACTACCCTCCTGAAAATTTTTTAGAAGTCAACTAAGTCCAATTTAAAATCCTGACTATTATCCGGAAGATATATTACGAAAATTTTGACCAAGTTATTTGCTCCCTGACAAGTAGATTTGATATTGAATCGGCAACGTTTTATAAAACTTTAGAAAAGATTTTTCTTGTCGAGACAGTAGATTTGAAGAAAATCGCGATAAAGATATGGCTATGTATATTGACGCAGGATCTGTGAAAGATGTGCAATTTTTGCGTGAAAACGAATTGTGTGTGGGTCTTGTTTCTACGTATGTGGGGTGAAAAATTATTTGCGGTCGACAATGCACCAAAAATGGCTCAACCATATAGCGATATTGCATTCTTATCGAGAAGCAGTTGGTAATGGCGTTTTCGTTTCTACCGAAAAATGTTACCTTCTCTTTGCCCTCTACGCACAAATACTAAGAAGAGGGCAATGAGAAGGCAACATTTTTTGTAGAAACGAAAACGCCATAAGTTAGATCTAAAAATCCTCATGAACCATTTCATTTCTCGAAATTCAAAACGAAAACATGGCCTTTCATGCAGAAATAAATTTTATCGAAATTTGATTAAATGATGATTTCCATGAAATATATACATACATATGTACATAGTAGCAATGAAAAATGAATGTACTATACACGAAACAATAATTTTTTCTAACGAAACCTGTTAACCTTCTCAATTACATCGACAACATAGAGCAGAACTACCCACCTGGACACAGGGCGTTTGCCGCTCCTGCTGGCATACACAATTTTCAAACCAATTATTTTTTTTTGTCAAAACATCCAGAACTTTTTTTCCTTTTCAAGAACTCTAGAATTATTGGAAGGCTACTCAGAACAACTTTGTTTTTTTTCGTTTTGCGTACTACCATATGGCAACTTTGAAGACATGTTTCCTATTGAAATAATACACTCCTCTTTTCGAGGTTGGATTATTTTATTTCTTATTTTGATGATGGAAAACGATTCATTGTTTTGTTAATTGTATTGATAGCGACTTTTTCGTAAATTTTCTTGTTATTTTGAATGCTAAAAGGATTTTTGGTCATTCCATTGAAAAGAGGAAAACGACATAAATTTAAATATGCCCTAATTATCTCTATTTCAGTAGTAACCTTTTTTTAAGTAACTAAATTTGATTCGTCTGTTGAAATATATTAAAAAAATAAAAAGAACTTGTAATTTTTGTCTATGGAAACTTTTATTTCAAGCATAACTACTTTACACTACAGTATATTTTGCTTAGCTGCCCATCCATCTTTGCCCGAAAAACTTGTGCGCTTAACCGAAAAAAGTACTTAAGGTACTTTTCTTTACTACTTCAATGAGGAAGGTATCCGAATCCCTATGAAACCAAATAATGGAAGAGCACTTACCACGTAGAAATTACTGCCGGCGAAATTTGTTCCGAATGGTATCTTAAAATCTAGATAACTATCTAAAATGATAACCGATTTCGTGTCTCTACAAGATGAGAAAAATAAATAAAAGCTTGGAAAATTATGGTCAGTATACAGTGCAGTGCCAGTGCAGGTAAACGTAATACTTTCTTTGATAATTGATAATAGTTGCAAGTTTTTAAGGCAGGTATCGCTAATGTGCAGGTATGTTAAATGCATCTATCGAAGCAGTTTTCTTATAAATATTAAAAATAATGCCGCTGATGCCCATTTTGGGCACTTAAACATAAACGCAGCAAAGCAAAATATACTGCAGTCACAAGGAGATGTCCCTCCAGTCACAACTTTAAATATTTTTTAATATTTCTATGAAGGTTATATAAACCTCATTTTCATTGAAAACGAAAGCGTATAATTCATATTTTACAACAGGAAAATATCGTTCGTGAAAATTAATTATTTTGGCTAAAATTTATCTTTGAGTGCGTAAGCGTAAAATAGAGTTCTTTTCAGAGTCCCACCAGTCACATTCATTCAAATGATAGTTACATATAATTAAGAAATCGTTTGGTATTTTTGTTAAAGCAATTTTATACAATAGTTATCGTTCTATGTTAAATAATATCTTTCGCTGTTGTATAAGTTCCGACGACATAGTTAAAATTCACAATCGATCCGATTATGGAGTAAAATGTCCCACCAATCACAATGGATGGCCCTTTTTTCAAAAATATAATTTTTTATAAATATTACGAATTTCGAGTGAATTTGAGCGAGGGTAGCAGTCAAAATTTTATCGGAAAGCTCGTTCATAAAAAAACTCTTATTTTTCATTACTAACCGAATCAATGTGTATGTATGATATAGCTCGAAACCGGTTTTATCGTCCGAAAAACGTAGTGTATTTTCGAAAAATGGCTCAATGATGTTCAAATGCACAATCCTATGACCGATTATCCAAAATATTTATGAAAAGTTATTTTGACATTAGTATAAAAAAAAAATATATAAATCAGACCGATAAAATGGTATTGCGTTATTAAATCAATCTATCCTCTCATCCTCTCTGTCTACGCCACTGGTAGACGATATCTCATATCTCTTCGAAATCACTGTCACTGCTTAATTCATTGAAGTTTTCTTTGAATGATAAGGCTTGTTGAAGAAAATTTTGGAATAGGTGTTTCCTGTCAATGTGTTAAGTGTCTTGTAGCCGATACCAAGTCTAAAAATATTTTTTTAACGCTAACACCACGAAAATGAGCACTGCACAAGTAACAGTCATCAATGTGATTTTCCTATAATTTTCGTTGCATAACACTCCGAACCTCATAGTCTCAAGTGTACACAGCACAATTTACAGACAATTTGGGGTTTTCACAACTTGCATTCATATACAGTGTTTGATTTGAAATAGAAAAATAAGCTATTTTTTTTTAAGTTTTTTCAAAGGTTTTCGTAAATTTTTTTTACTAATATTCAACTCAAGTGGAACAAAATACATTTAGCTTATTGAGATAACTTGTACGCGGTGAAGACATGCATTAAAATAAATTTATTTATAGAAACGTACGAATTATTGGCTGCGTTTCTTTATACATTACAGATAATCCCATTTACTGATCGGATTTCTACCACTTGTCTCCCATCCCATTGTGATCTGCCACTTTTTTTTGAGCATCTACCCCATATACCACACAGGGTCTGAGATCTACCACATATTCGCGTTTTTGAGTAGTTTTATTTTTACTCGACAGAACTTTTTTAATTTTAAGAGCAGAAATTGTCCAACTCTAAACACTATATGGTAACAATGATATTATACAAGATTCCACATTCCCGGCGGCGATGAAATTTCGCAAGTAAAATTAAACAAAGGGAGGAGAAATTAAACTGTAAAATAGTAAATTTTCTCAATAATAAATTTTTCTATAGGAAACGTGGTTTAAAAATATACAATTATAAAGCTTGATAAGGAGAATATGATCAGCCTAACAGATGACCAAACTACCCACAAATGGTGAAGATACATATGTGTCTTTCCATCTGTCATTTTGTATACCAACTGGATGAATTGATGAAACTTTGATTGCGTTTTCCCACAAAATTGAAATTTTGAGATAACTCTGCACATTATTAAGCTTGCGATATGATTTATAAAAATAACTAATTGCGAAAATTTAAAAAAAAATTACGATTTTTGTGAAAGTATTAGCAACTTTCAGTGCATATAAAGTTTCTGAGGCGTTGTTTACTTGTACTTGAGAATTGTCAAAATCGGAAAATCCCAAGTAGCGTTTTCTGGAACGTGCCACATTTGTTCGCTACATCGTGATGCGATAAAAAGAAAAGCTGGCAGCACACCGCTTTACACTGCTTTACACTGTCAACTTCAATGTTGCACTTTATTATACTAAAACTATTTTTTTTAGATTCTAATTAAAATGATTGAAATTTAGGTGAAACCTTGCACTATATTATATTAAAACTTTTTTTTAGATCCTAATTAACATGTTTGCCATTTAGGTAAAACCATGCAGCATTTTTTTAATTTTTGTACAAAGTTTGATCCAAAACCTGAGGTCTTCCACATTTTTTTGAAATCTACCACATTTTTTTCCAGATTCTACAACACAGAATTTTTTTTTAAGTCCGATCACTGATCCCATTACACAGCCAGAATAAACAGAATGCATTTGAAATATATATACGTTAACATATCATCAGGAACGTTCAAAAGACTAAGTAAAGAAAAAAAGTTATTCCAAACGTTCAGAATGAATAAAGAAATGCAGCCATTGATTACAGCTAATTTACGAAACTGCCGTCAATTTCTAAAACGACGCTTAAGAAAAGTAAAACATAAAATATGTTTATTGTTTTCAATAACAAATTACTAACGACAACTCAGCCCGGCTTTTTATTTTTTATTTTTGAATTGTACTATGGGTAGGGATGGCATCGGTTAATCATTTGATGCAATCAATCGATTATTTGTGTCCAATTTACGATTTCATTGTATCGTGGTTTTGTGTTTCATTAATCGATTAATAATAATAATAATAATAGATTGGCGCTTTCACATATGTTAGTGTTTGGCCGAGTTTCTCCTCCGATTTGTGGCGTGCGCCTTGATGCTGTCACACAAAGTGGAGGGACCTGCAGTTTTACGCCGACTCCGAACGGCTATTGTATTTTTATGAGAAGCTGTTTTTCATGGCAGAAATACTGTTAAGAAAAAACTTTTTCTATATTTTTTGCGATGTTGCTTTGACCAAGGCTTGATCCCAGGCGTTGCGGAGTGCAAGCGCACACTGCTTACCACTACACCACAGCGGCCGACTTATTAATCGGTTAATTGTAAAATAATCGTAAAAATGTTTTCAAGAAATATGAATTTTGTATTTCTCTAAAATCCATCCATCGAACATTCTTTTTTGCTATCATCAACTTTACTTGACCCGGGCTCCATAACAATTTATTTCAAAGATGCGTTAGCATTGGCCTCAGTACTGAAGTTCTTGGGAAATGAAATAAACTGCGGAGATGATCTTATGGAAATGGGTAGCGAGTCCTCACTAGAATTAGTAGAAAATGAGTTCGATCTTTGGGCCCCTCATAAATCTCTTGTACACAAACTAAAGCGGAAAATCATTGAAAACTGTACGCGCTTTCGGAAAAATGCTGCCATTTGTTGGTACATCGGTGCCTGCTGCGCACCTTTTCTTCAAAACTGACAACAAAACTCTTATCAAAACTTTGGTTTTTGAAAACCTGGTGAAATAATAAATAATTATCGCCGCTAAAAATACTCGTTTTATTTTATTTAAGGCTAATTAACAAAAGAATTAGAAATTTTGTATGGAATTAAATTAAATTAAATTACATTAAATTAACTAAACATTTGGGCACTATAAAATGCCTTATGAACCATTAAAGCATTCTTCACAGCAATTGGGAACCATAGCTTCGTCTGGGTCCCATTTTCTTAGTACTTTATGGTGGTGTTCCATATTTTAAATTATTAAGCGTTCAGGTCCCGCTTTTTCGGTCAAGTGTCATTTTAGCATACGATTTTCTCTTTGATGTTATCAGCATTGAGCGGGCTTTCGACATTCGCATGCTCACATAGCGAACATTCAAAAAGAGGGCGTTCTGCGACACGAGAAACAGTGGGCATAAATTCAGTTGTTTTGTTTTCCCCTTTTGGTTAGAAGTGTCCCAAAAACCCAATGGGACGGATAGAACCTGCGTTATGTAGTGATTAACTTCGCTGAAATTTGAGTCTGGAGTAAGCTCAATATATAGATATAGATAAGTTTATTTGTCCCTCTGTCGCTTGTTTCGCTGTCTCATTGTAGTTGCCATCGTGTAAGAGCTCTACTAGTATACTACATTATCTCCTTTTGTTTCGAGTGGTGCTCCCACCAACTTTAGTTTATTTGACGTTTACTAAATTCATTACTCTGTTTAAAATGTTACCAGAAAAAATGTCCTCAACTTCTTATTTGGCGCCGCACAAATATTTGTGCAAGTAGAAATTGGTAGACAAACGAATTTTTCGAACTCTTATTTGATTCTTATTGATACCAATTAGTATTTATGCAAATACTTGTTACGCATAAGCGATTTTCGCCGAGTTCTCAGTATCTAGTATCTAGTAAGAACGTGGCACCAAATGAAAGCCGGTACCTCTTTTTTTTATTTCCGACAAAAATCAATTCCTGGATTCTGCAACATAGCTTACTCTCTTGTGGACTTTTTTTGATTGCAGTTCTTCGGCACATGGTTCTGAATTCACTTCTAGCGGTAAGTATGTGCTTGGTCGCGATTGAAGAAATTTGGGGGTTTCTGCTACTAGCTCAAGACTAAGGGCTTTCAACTATTCATTGTTTTCTGCGTGCTTCTTCTGTTCTTCGCGCTTTAATAACAGCGGCTATGTCATCTGCATATCCGACGAGACAAGTGCCATCTGGCATCTTGGCGCTTAATGCATATGCCGCCATAGCTCGCATCCCAGACGGCTGGGCGAAGTTTGGGCTCTGTTATTTCTATGTATCCGCAGCCTCCAGTTCTTGGTTTCTTAGATTTGTATTCTCCCACTATGTGCATAAGATTTAGTATAATCTTAAAGCGTTTTTCTAGACCACTTGTGTTTATACATCCTTGCGTATAATATACATACACATGGTAGAAAAAAGAAGGTATACCTTCCCATTTTTATTTCATTACTCCGTGCGACAAAAACTAAAAAAATGCGAAGCACATGAATCAGTCAACATACTCACGAAACTATGAGACAAATATAGTAAAACTGCGTTTTTAGTTTTTCTCTCTGACGTCAGGACGTTTTTTAAAAGGACTTTGTAGATTCAAAGATATGATCAATTCCAAAAATTATTTAAAAAATTCATTCCAATGTAGGATATTCAATGATAATATGTTTAAAGGACATTTTCAATACCCACTCTTCTGTATGAACTAGCGATGTTGCGAATGTGGAATTTGAGACATCCTCGGATGCGAATGCGGATGTCAAGTATTTTTAAGAAATAATTTAGGTGAGTAAGTTAGGTGATTTAGGTAAATAAAAAATGAAAATGTTAGTAATTTTTAACCGATCATATCAACCGATTTTATCAATTCGTCGGAATATTTTTTTATGTTGTTACCGCATGACTTTGGACCACGTTAACCGATTTATATAATTCTTGTTTTAGAGGAAAGATGTTACCTCACAAGTGGGCCCATACTAATTAGGTTTAAAACCGATTATTGGATCATTGGAAATTAAAGATTATCTTAAATTTTTAAATGAGAATTGCAATCGGTTTTGTTTTTTTGCTTAAAAATTACTTGTTAATAACGGTTTTTTTTTGTTTAGTTCACGAATTTAAAAACTGGAACATTGTATTTAATAAAAAGTAAATTACTTCCTTTTCGGGTAACAGTCTGTTTCTTAATGGGTCGTAAATCAAACCTGCTCCACTAAATAACTGCTCGCTTGAAGCAACGAATTTGAAAATCTTGAAACTTGACAAAATTGTAAATTCTTTTCGATTGACGCTGCACCAGTTCAGAGGACTTTCAGTTATATTTTTTTATTGCGGAGCAATAATTCCTTTTTGAGAATTGCATCCGGGCTGCAAATGTCGGATGTATCCTCCGGACTTTCATCTTCACAGTCTAGGATCATGGCAAGACCGTTATTTAAACACCATTCATTCTTTTGGTTGTTTCAGAATTTGTAATGTCATCAGCGTTTTTCTATTTTAGTTTTTGTAATTAATTTTTAATCCTTTCTTCTGTGACTGGTTTGAAAAATGTGTGCTTTTAGCGAGGTTCTAAATAGGTCGATATGGCAAATAAATTGTTAGGAATTAAAATTTCTAAGAAAATTCTGTTTTGAAAGGCGTGGCTGCCAGCCAAATTAGTTTGAAATCTTGTTATATTATTAAAAAGGCACCCCGTTTTTTATGATAATTTGAATTATTTGAATCACGGACGATGAAGGTATCAGAACTGCTTAGTTCCCGGTTGACTTCTTGAAAAGGTTCACCTATAATAGCTAATAATTAGCTAGTAATTAGTTTATTTATAAGCTGAGCTCGACTTTTCCTAGTTGCAGGCAGACACAATTAATAACTCACCGCTCTCGGTATCATAATACATCCAATCCGTTTTGTTGTTCCATTCCATGAGCTCAATGTGCTTTGATATTTTGAGGCAAATTTTCAACATATTGTCGATGAAATGCAAAAAATCCACAGCTAACTAAAATTTTGGCATAAGTGCAGAATACGGCCCGTTAAGCAAGAACAAAACGAAAAAGTGGGCGTGATCCGCCTTTTTTCTCATTTTAATGGTATAAAATTCTTTTGGTGCAAACTTATATTTTCGGTGAAAGGGAATTTTGAAAATTTGAAATGGCTATATTTTAAAAAAATTGGTATCGAAAGAAGTTCTGCTTAGGGTCTTACTGGGGTGTAGGGTTTTAATCAAATAATAATATTTTGATGCCATTAGTTTATTTCTATATTATAATCATTTTCTTCTTCTAAATTTTTTGAAGTTAGTGGGCTGTACAAACTGACAGCAAAATTTAAAAATTGAGAAAATGAATCTAAGTTATTAATTTTAAAATATCGTATGAACATGAATTTTGCCAAATACCCGCTAAACATCTTTTTACTTTTATGGTATTAGGGCATTGAAAATTCGGCATATCTCCACAATCCTTCGATAGTGTTTGTGTGCTGCTGAGTATCCGGATCCTTAAAGTATGGGGAATGGTTCACTTTGAAATGAATATAGCCTTCATCATTAAGGCAATCATTTGCCTGAAAAATTTTTATTATAAAAGTAAGTAAAATCAAAATTATTTGTGTAATATGAACTTGTATACCTTCCAAAAATCGGATACTATAGTCGTGCCCGGCAAAATCCATTCTTTGATTATGGCCAGTAAAGTATTCCTATCCCAGGTTTCTACGGGAACTACGAAGCACTTATTAGTGCCCCGTTCCACCCCACCGAATACCCACTGGCCCTCAACAGCATGGCCCTTGTGGTATTTACGGCGCCCAAATTTACTCTCGTCTATTTCTACTGTGATACCCATGCCTCCTATCTTCTTCTTTTTTACCACGAATTCGTGATATACGACTTCACGGCAAAAATTGCTCCAATCGACCGCTGTGTGACGACTTCCTAATTCCGCTTCTGCGATTATGTCGTCTTGGCTCATGTTTCTTGACCACATATACGAAATTACTATTATTTTCATTACTTAATTTCGATTTGTCAAAAAAAGTTTGTGCACAAAATGAAATTTTTATATTGCATGAAACTGCCTTTTCATTAACTTTTTTACGGCATCTACAAAAAAATAATTATTTTACATAATTTTAATATTACTCAATTCTCTTACCGCCATATGTAACCATCAACAGGATCAAGGGACTTTAGGGCATAAGTATGACCCTTCTTTAGGAATAAGATTCCACCTGACTAATTGATGGATTATATCCTCAGTTAAGTTTGGTGTTTCACCACAATTAAACATTTTATAATTTTTTTTTTAATTATAATTTGCTTCCATTTTGCACTTTTCACGTGGAACGCTAAAATTGAACAGATTTGATTTTATTGCGATTCGCGACGAAATTAACAATTAAAGCAAATTACGTTATAAATAACCGTTACTTTTGCATTTGCTGTTAGTTAGAAAATGCAGGTGGTTGCCAGTTTACACAAATATAAGTACTAAGTTTTAAGAGTTTGTGTAACAATTTATATACCAAATTAAAGGTATTTTAATGTTCTATTATAGCGTTGTGTGTAGTTATCTACACCTTTATTTAGTAAAAAATGTTTTTTTTTTTTAATATATATCTATTTTTTTCTATTAAATGATTTCTTTTTTTAAATTCGGTCAGGAATTTTTTGAAATATAGCCATTTTAAATTTTCGAAAATTCTCCCTTCACCCCTGCATATCACCGAAAATATAAGTTTAAAATGTTTATACCAGTAAAATAAGGAAAAAAGGGCGGACCACGCCCACTTTTTCGTTTTGTTCTACCTTAACGGGCCGTATTCTGCACTTGTTCCAAAATTTTTTATTGCATAAAACGAAGGGGAGCTTATGATTCGATGAAATGCATCATAATCAATCAAAAAGTGAATTTTGGATTTTTAGTTAATTTTGGCTTTTTGTATTTCAATGGATATTAAATTCGCCTTGAATTGATTCTTATTTGATTTGAGAACTTGACTGTAAACACATTCCATTTCACATTCCATTTTATTTTTATTTCGCTACGTGCAAATTTTGACCATTATCACAAAATTAAAATAAATATTTTTGTTTCCGAACGCATAAAGGAGTATTTGCATAGTAAAACCGGTCAAAATTATTTGGTGTGTTTTTCTGCTAAGTAATAAAAGAAAACACGGAATTTAATCTTAATAAGCCGAAACAGAAAATTATTACACTTATCTAAGAAAAATTAGAATAAAAACTAGCGATGCATCAAGTTTTTTCAACAGACATTTGGCAAATAATATTCGATAGTTACATAATTCGTACCTAATTAAAGGTTATCTTTAAACGCGCAATTAATCGATTCTCTTTATAGCTAGACGTTGAAAATTTCCGCTGCAAATACCTACTGAAGAATCTTACTCTTTGACTTTCAATTACAAAAGAAGGGGCACGACGTAGGGGGACAGATTTAACATAGCATCTCCGCAGGCAAAAAATATTGGCTACAATTTGTCATTTCGTTTGCCAGATATACCGTTTTATCAGTGCACTTGCACAATATTCGCATTCGCAAAAGCTCCACATTGATAATTGCGAATGCGAATGTTAAAATTAATGCGGAAGATCCGTGGTTGTGAATGCGTATATTCGCAACAACCCTGGTATGGGCCAAAAAATTTGATCGGGCTTAATTCTACAGAATTTTGTATTTAATTTGATAGTCATACTCTTTCTCTGAATTGCACTACAGTTTTTTAATAATTTTTTGAAGTAGTTATATATTTCAAATTTCAAAGTCCTTTAAAAAAAATCCTGACGTTTGACCCATGGTTTCGTGAATATATTTATTTTGTTTTTTTTTTTTCTTATTTTGAAATACAATTTTGGCTCCTTTAATCTTGCGATTTAAATATCTAGCTCTAAAGAATGCTTTTCCCAAATAAAATCTTTTTATAACTATTAGCATGAGTATAATTTTGATCACTTCCTTCATGCGTTTTGAAGCCTAGTTTCGTCAACCCCATTTTCGAAATTATGCAACCGGCAAAATTTTCAATTCCATCATATTCCATATCTTTGAGTGGATTGATGAAATCTTCTGCTTCATTTTCTTCTGCGAGCTACTTACAGTGATCGGACTTCTACCACATTGTGGTAGATCTACCATTTTTTTGAGCATCTACCACATCTACCACACAAGGTCTGAAATCTACCACATATTCACATTTTTGAGTAGTTTTATTTTTGCTCGACATAATTTTCTTAAGTTTAAGAGCAAAAATTGTCCAACACCAAACACTAAAACAGGCAGAATGGGACTATAAAATAAACTGTAAAATATTAAATTTTCTTAATATTCAAGTTTTCGACAGGAAACGTGGTCGTATTGTGTTAAATTGCAAAATATATGATTTATAAAAATAATTAATAGCGGAAATGTTAAAAAACGGCGATTTTTGTGAAAATATTAGCAAATTTACGTGCATCTAAAGTTTCTAAAGCGTTGTTTACTTTTACTTGAAAATTGTCAAAATTGACAAATCCCAAGTAGCGGTTTCTGGAACGTGCCACATTTGCTCGCTACATTGTGATGTGACAAAAAAAAAACNATATTAGCAAATTTACGTGCATCTAAAGTTTCTAAAGCGTTGTTTACTTTTACTTGAAAATTGTCAAAATTGACAAATCCCAAGTAGCGGTTTCTGGAACGTGCCACATTTGCTCGCTACATTGTGATGTGACAAAAAAAAAACTGTTCAAAATAAGTTCGAAAAATATCTTGATATGGAACGAACAGCTTTACACGTTCAAGGAAAAAAATTGCCAAAACTCAACGCAATTTTTACCAACTTCAATCTTGCACTTTATTATACTAAAACTATTTTTTTTTAGATTCTAATTAAAATGTTTGCAATTTATGTGAAACCTTGCAGAATTTTTTTAATTTTTGTACAAAGTTTGACCCAAAACCATATATGTAATACTCCTATATTGTCAGTAAGAGCTAGTACCGTCCGAAAACACGACAGTAAAGATATATCAATAAACACGTACGAAAGAAAAGGAACACAAACGTTTATAAATAAACATGTACACAACACATAAACAAAAACGGCACTCAAGTACACAATACATTGATAAAAACAGTACTACCCTGTGGGGAAAATCTCTAGTTCTGAACTGGGGCGCTTCTAGTACATTTAGACCCAGTACTGGTTCGCGATAAATCTCTTTTGCATGCAAGCAACTGGCGAATTTAACATGGCGATGTCCTAGGAAGTGTCAATTGCCCCCCGCTGCATCCCTTTNAAAACGCCCTATATCAGCATATTTTCAATATATTTTGAAGTGAGATAGGGCGTTTTTGAACCGAATTTTGAGATAGGGTGTTTTTCAATTAAATTCTGAAATAGGGCGTTCTTGAAAAGTTTTTTGAGATAGAGCGTTTTCGAACTGGCTGCCGAGATAGGTCGATCTTCCACTCAGCCATCGATATATGCCCAAAACTGAGATCTACCACATTTTTTTTGGAATCTGCCACATTTTTCCAAATTCTACCACACAATTTTTTTTTTTCAAGTCCGATCACTGGCTACTTAAGAAAATTAGAAATCAATTAAAAACGAAAGGGCAAGGATTTTCTTCTTCTCTGGATATTTCACTCTCGTTTAGTCGTTTGAAAATATTTTCACCGAGGTCCTCCTCACCAATTTGTAAGGTTACTTCACTTGAAGACTCAACATTTGCTTCTCGGCTCCAAATAGTATCGCTTCGCCCTAATAAAGTTCATGCATAAATTTTAGGATCATGATGACAACAAGAATTGCTTTATTGCACACACAAATAGAAATATTACACGCTTACCGCTATTGTTTTCGGATGAACGGAAGCTTAGGAAACGTCCCTGCAAAAAGTGGGACTAGGTTAAGTACTAGTACAGGACCACGCTACCTTGTAACCAACACTAGTAACCAAAATGGTCCAAATATATGGAGAAAATATGGTTACATTAACATTGCGATGCCATTGGACCTGACCACCTCTAGTCCAATGCTGCATAACATGGCACCACTTCTGGTCCACCACTGCATAACATGGGACCACCTAGACAAGTACTCCTTTTGGACCATGGCACATACGGCAACCGAATGATATTGCCGATCGGCCACGAAGAGGTGGTGGGTATAAAGGTATCCACACAGCTATGCGATTCTGTCAGTGCGAGTCTGTCCCGACAAAAATTACAACAATGCCGACCATAGTTTTAGATGACGAACCACACACTTATGCGATTTTGCTGCGGCGATTTATTCGAACATTCACAGTTCTTCGTTTTGTTGTGCCAAAATCGCAGAATGCCGCGTTTTGAGAACTAAAAAGGTCAGTAAACGGCTTTTGTAAAGTTAAAACAAAAATTAACGTAAGAAAACGAAACGTGTTTATTGTAGAAATGCTAAGAATAAAATTTTTTGTTGAAAAATATTTTTTGTTTGTTTATAAAATGACATTTTTCACTGCGATAAAATCGCACAGATGTGTGCGTTCTTGGGTTTTCGAAGTAGTTAACTCTGTAGCATCAAAAACGGTGCGGATCCGCTCCGACAGGTGTGTGGATGCCTTAAAACCTTATCCCAGATCCGTTACTTGTGTGTACCGAATTTTCGCAGGTATTTTATCCCTTTCTCTTTATTTATGCGAATTTCCACAAAATTATTCAAGACATGATACAAAAAAGAAGGTAGTTTCAATAAACAACTTTTTGATTAAAAGGCAGATTTTTGACAATTGCTCAATTGTAAGTTTTTTGGTGTGGGAGATTTTATATCCTAAATTTGGGGATTATAAATAAAATAGTTGTGTTAATATTTACCTTTTAAAAATAATTAATATCTTATCTTAAAAACGTCTAAATTTTACATTAAATTCAATAACAACTTGCCAAATCATTATTTTAATATTAATACAACATATTTTAAAATTTTTTTAGTGTCCTCATGTCATCTGATTATTTCACAGTGTAGTTTTCTATGTCGTATACGATGAGTCTGATATATCTCTGACACTGAAATTATACATCTCGATGTGTTATTTAATACATGGATCTCCCTAATCATCCGGAACTTCCGGACGAATACTTATTTCTTATTTTATTTATTTATTTATTTGGTCCACAGAAAAATGTTTTCTTACAGACAAACGAGAATAGAACATTTAAATACATTGTAATTTATAATAATAATAATAATAATAATAACAACATAAAATAGCAGGTTTGGTAGCTGGCGAGGCCTAGTCTTCAGTCTACTTGTTGTTCTAAGCAGTCATAGATATTGTGTAATTTATCGTTCCCGGTTAAAGATATTAATTTATTTAGTTACAAAAAAGCGATTCACGTTTACGTTTACCTCATAAATTGAACAGAAATACAGTTCACCACCTGAACGATAAGGTGCAATGTAAGGGTTTACATGTTATTTATTCAAAATCTCGAGTAAGGTTTTCTTAATGGTAAAATGTGAGTTAAAGGTGTCAAAATAGTCGTAATGCTTACTAAAGTCCTGGCAAAGGCAACAAAAAGCATCGTGCATTTCAAAATTTGTTCTACAAATAGTTAGCTTAATGCTATAAGGCCTAGAAGGAATACAAAACATGATCTGGCTCAGTAGAAAGGGACTATTGACCATCCCGTTCAAGATCTTAATCATGAACAAAACCCCGATCATCTCTCTACGGCTGTGCAGCGTTGGTAAATTTATGAGCCTCAAGCGGCTTTTGTACGGTGGGTGATTTAATGTCGAATCCCAAGGAAAATTATTTAATGCGAATAATAAGAATTTTTTCTGTACCGACTCGAGTCTGTCAGAGTGCGTTTGATGTGTAGGGTTCCATACGACGGACCCGTATTCTAAGATCGGCCTGACTAGGGAGGTGAAGAGAGCTTTAGTGACATAAGTATCTCTGAATTCTTTAGCCCAACGTTTGATGAAAGCCAGGACGCCCTTGGCTCTATTAACACAAGAGTTTACATGGGACTTGAATTTAAGGTTAGAGTCCATGGTTACGCCTAGATCGATGAAATTAGTTACCTGATCAACACTATGTTCACAAATGCAGTAGCTATATGATTGAAAGGGTTTTCTAGAGAAACACATAAATTTACACTTTTTCAAATTAAGTGACATAGAATTTACTTCGCACCATTTAAACACATTACTAAGGTCCACCTGTAATTGTTCCCCGTCTTCTGGCGCATCAATGAACCTAAATAACTTAACGTCGTCTGCGTACATTAAGCAATTCGAATACTTCAAAATATTTGGAAGATCGTTGATGAATAAAATAAACAGGAGGGGACCCAGGTGGCTACCTTGAGGTACACCTGACGTCACATGAATTACACGAGATGAACATATTTTAAAGATAACCCTCTGTTTCCTGCCAATGAAATAAGAAGAAAGCCAGCGCAGCAGGATTGGAGGGAAACCAATTTATCAAGTTTGTATATTAGAGTTGAATGAGATACTTTATCAAAAGCCTTGCTGAAATCAGTGTAAATGACGTCAGTTTGATAATTACTTTTGAAACCATTGTTCACATTTGTAGTGAATTCAAGAAGGTTTGATGCAGTTGATTTACCTTTACAAAAGCCGTGTTGTGATACATCGATAATGGGTGTTATGGAATAAGATAGTTCTTCCGTAACGATTTCTTCAAATAATTTAGGAATGGCACACAGCTTAGCGATTAACCTATAATTCGCAATATTTGACCTGCTTTCATTTTTATAAAGCGGCAAGATATACGACTCCTTCCACAAAGAGGGGAAAACTCCTTGCTTTAGAGAAGCATTGAAGATGTTTGTTAATGGCTTATATAGATAATCAGCATAACTTTTTAGGACACAGGAGGGAATACCATCCGGGCCGCTTAGAAAAGAATTTTTTAAACTATTCAAATGAAGGAGAACATTGTCAGCGGAACATCCGGATTATTATTGATTAGTTCTTCGTCCGGATTTTTTTTTTTGGTCATTGGGAAAATTTGCCCAATTCAGAAGTTATTTTAAGTTGCTTGAGCGCTAATTTGAATTTTACTTTTCCGGATGAATAATTGAGCACTAATAATCCGGAATTTCCGGACCAATACAAAAAAATTATTCGACCGGAAGTTCCGGACGAATATCCACTACGTGAATACATATTGTCTTTGTCCATTTAACAGCAAATGGAATTTACTTTGGGACCCATGGGCCGTGAAATTTTTCCAGCAACACATATTGTTTTCACATGAAATTTTGACACACCCAAAAGTGAATTATATATTTAGATAAAAACAAATGTTCAATCAAACTGATTTGTGTAGTTCAGGGACGTCTTTTGGTAAATGTTCTGGAGGCTGTTTTAATATATCATATCTTATTATATATTTCATAGCTTCTCTATATTCTGAGAAGTTGAGAGAATGAAGTCTAATGTTATTTTTTGGTCAACTACGACGTTTGATTTCATTTTTTGCAATCATTAGTTCATTTCCCTTGAGGAATCACAATGCCCATACAAGCTATACCGATTTTTTTGAAATTTCGGATACAAATTTTCCAAGAATGGTAAAACAAAACCGATATCTAAAGGGGGTGTGGAACCTCCCATACAAATCGAATTTTTCATAGTGCATATCTCTGGAAGAATTTATGGTAGAGTCCTGGAACTTGGTATAGATATATGTATGTATATGAAGTCAATGTCTAGCTCATGGAAAAATATGGGTTTATTGCAAAATGCAGTGTGCCACCGTAGGACTTTTAATAGAGGTAAATTAAGTCATTCCCAAACCTATGAAAAATGGGGGTATATGAAAACGATAAGGCATTTCCCAATGGAAATATGTACAGAAAAATGGGCGCGATACCAGCTCCGTGAAGTTGGCACCCGACCTTGATGCATTTTGATAAAATACCTAGAATATGATAGATTTAACTCTCAGGAGGATTGTAGTAAGTTTCTTTTTGTATGTAGTTGGTCAATAAGTGCGTAATGCGTTTTTTTTTTAATTCATATGAAGCTTTTTACAGCTACAGCCTCAATTTTAATGAATTCAGGTCCAGAATCGTTTGTAGTTGATTGTAGTTT
>NW_016157161.1:304169-305733 GCF_001687245.7 Rhagoletis zephyria | reverse complement strand
AATTCATATGAAGCTTTTTACAGCTACAGCTTCAATTTTAATGAATTCAGGTCCAGAATCGTTTGTAGTTGATTGTAGTTTTATTTTTTTTTTTAGTTGAAAAATAAGTGCGTAATTCGTTTTTTTAAATTCATATGAAGCTTTTTACAGCTTCAGCTTCCGTTTTAATGAATTCTGGCCCAGAATCGTTTGTAGTTGATTGTTGTTTACATTTTTTTAGTTCAAAAAAAGTGCGTAATGCGTTTTAAAAAAAATTTAAATGAAGCTTTTTACAGCTACAGCTTCAGTTTTAATGAATTCTGGTCCAAAATCGTTTGTAGTTGATTATAGTTAAAATTTTTTTTAAAAAATTCATATCAAGCTTTTTGCAGCTACAGCTTCAATTTTAATGAATTCAGGTCCAGAATCGTTTTTAGTTGATTGAAGTTTTATTTTTTTTTTTAGTTGAAAAATAAGTGCGTAGTGCTTTTTTTTAAATTCATATGAAGTTTTTGCAGCTATAGCTTCAATTTTAATGAATTCTGGTCCAGAATCGTTTGTAGTTGATTTTAGTTAAAAATTATTTTTTTTTTAGTTGAAAAATAAGTGCGTAATGCGTTTTTAAAAAAATTCATATGAAGCTTTTTACAGCTACAGCTTCAATTTTAATGAATTCAGGTCCAGAATCATTTGTAGTTGATTGTAGTTTACATTTTTCTTTTTTTAGTTAAAAACAAGTGCGTAATGCGTTTTTTTTTTAAATTCATATGAAGTTTTTTGCAGCTACAGCTTCAATTTTTATGAATTCAGGTCCAGAATCGTTTGTAGTTGATTGTAGTTTAAATATTTTTTTTTAGTTGAAAAATAAGTGCGTAATGCGTTTTTTAAAAAATTTATATGAAGCTTTTTACAGCTACAGCTTCAGTTTTAATGAATTCTGGTCCAAAATCGTTTGTAGTTGATTTTAGTTTAAAATTTTTTTTTAGTTCAAAAATAAGTGCGTATTGCGTTTTTTAAAAAATTCATATGAAGCTTTTTACAGCTACAGCTTCAATTTTAATGAATTCAGGTCCAGAATCGTTTGTCGTTGATTGTAGTTTTATTTTTTTTTAGTTGCAAAATAAGTGCGTAATGCGTTTTTTTAAATTCATATGAAGCTTTTTGCAGCTACAGCTTCAATTTTAATGAATTCAGGTCCAGAATCGTTTGTAGTTGATTGTAGTTTACATTGTTTTTAGTTCAAAAAAAGTGCGTAATGCGCTTTTAAAAAAATTTAAATGAAGCTTTTTACAGCTACAGCTTCAGTTTTAATGAATTCTGGTCCAAAATCGTTTGTAGTTACTTTTAGTTAAACATTTTTTTTTTAGTTCAAAAATAAGTGCGTAATGCGTTTTTTTAAAAATTCATATGAAGCTTTTTACAGCTACAGCTTCAGTTTTAATTAATTCTGGTCCAAAATCGTTTGTAGTTACTTTTAGTTAAACATTTTTTTTTTAGTTCAAAAATAAGTGCGTAATGCGTTTTTTTAAAAATTCATATGAAGCTTTTTACAGCTACAGCTTCAATTTTAATGAATTCAGGTCCA
>NW_016157161.1:272226-304144 GCF_001687245.7 Rhagoletis zephyria | reverse complement strand
AATTCATATGAAGCTTTTTACAGCTACAGCTTCAATTTTAAGGAATTCAGGTCCAGAATCGTTTAAAAAGCTTAATATAAATTTTTAAAAAAACGCATTACGCACTTATTTTTCAACTAAAAAAAATTTAACACTACAGTCAACTACAAACGATTCTGGACCTGAATTCATTTAAATTGACGCTGTAGCTGTAAAAGGCTTCATATGAATTGAAAAAAAAAAACGCACTACGCACTTATTTTTCAACTATAAAAAATAATTTTTAACTACAATCAACTACAAACGATTCTGGACCTGAATTCATTAAAATTGAAGCTGTGGCTGCAAAAAGCTTCAAATGAATTTTTTTAAAAACGCATTACGCACTTATTTTTCAACTAAAAAAAAAAATTTTAACACTACAATCAACTACAAACGATTCTGGACCGGAATTCCTTAAAATTGAAGCTGTAGCTATAAAAAGTTTCATATGAATTTAAAAAAAAACGCATTGCGCACTTATTTTTCTACTAAAAAGTTTTCTTTTTTAAACTACAATCAACTACAAACGATTCTGGACGTGAATTCATTAAAATTGAAGCTGTAGCTGTAAAAAGCTTTATATGAATTAAAAAAAACGCATTACGCACTTATTGTTCAACTAAAAAATAATAATTTTTAACTACAATCAACTACAAACGATTCTTGACCAGAATTCATTAAAATTGAAGCTGTAGCTGCAAAAAGCTTCATATGAATTTTTTTTTAAATGCAGTACGCACTTATTTTTCCACTAAAAAAAAAAAATTTAACACTACAATCAACTACAAACGATTCTGGACCTGAATTCATTAAAATTGAAGCTGTAGCTGTAAAAAGCTTCATATGAATTAAAAAACGCATTACGCACTTATTTTTCAACTAAAAAAAATTTTTTTAACTACAATCAGCTACAAACGATTCTGGACCTGAATTCATTAAAATTGAAAATGTAGCTGTAAAAAGCTTCATATGATTTTTTTAAAAAACGCATTACGCACTTATTTTTCAACAAAATTTTTTTTTTTTTAAACTACAATCCACTACAAACGATTCTGGACCTGAATTCATTAAAATTGAAGCTGTAGCTGTAAAAAGCTTCATATGAATTTTAAAAAAAAGGCATTACGCACTTATTTTTCAACTACAAACAAAAAAAAAACTTACTACAATCCTCCTGAGAGTTAAATCTATCATATTCTAGGTATTTTATCAAATGCGACAAGGTCGGGTGCCAACTTCACGGAGCTCGCGATACCTTCTGGAAAGTAACATGATCACAGGGTGTATCCCTAGAACCATGTTAAGCTAAACCTTGAGGGATTACATTCTTGCCAAGACCGTCAGACCTAAGCTGAAATTGCATCGCAAGTTTTACGATCGGCTTGGGTAAGGTTTAACTACTTAACCGCCTTTGTTTTTGCCGCTTCTGAATTCTATAAACTGTCAGCTTTCACACAATTTAAAATGTACATGTGTATCTAAAAATGTTATGAAAATTGTGTTGCTAGCTTCACGTTGCAAAAATGTTGCAAGCTTTTGCACAGCGTGAACAGAATACTACTTTGCTGAGGAAATGTTGTGGAATTTCACACTTATTTGACAGAAACAAATTTGATATGCAATTTAACACCTTTTTCACGTGAAACAGGAATAAAATACTAGATATGCTTAAGAACAAAGATTTTAAATCGACAAGAATTAATCAGAAAATTTGAAGGATTTTAGATATTGGGTATGGTAGCACGAAATGTCAGAATCTGCTTAATTGTCAGGTTGTTAATATGGCGACGAAAAAGTGACAATGGAACTACCTTGTTTTTTGTATCATGATTCAAGACATTTTTTTCTTTATTTAATTTATGCTCACTTACTTCACTAAACTTCACTCATTTTCACAAATTTTTGTTTTCTTTTATAAAAAACAAGTTAGAAAGTCTAAGTTCGGGCGGAGCCGAGCATTAAATACCCGGCGCAAGTATTACATATATGCTTTTTCACCTTTCTGAAAACTACCACTACATGATAAGCCGGGGTGTATCAATTTTGAGTAAATTAGCGTCCCTAAATTTCGAAATATTGAAGTTTCAAGCATTTCTGAAATTTACCGTTATATGAAAAGCGGCCGTAATTTTAGTCGGATTTCAATAATTTTCAACCTTTTGCTTTGGTACAAATCGGTAGAACGGTTACCGAGATGCATATATGTGATCATAAGTGGGCGGTGCCACGCCCGTTTTCCAAAATTTTATCATAAACGCATTTCTTGGTAAAAAATTGTTGCAAGAATCAATTTTGAATAAATTAGCTATAATATTTACTGATTTATCGAAGATTTTGTATTTCTCTAAATTACCGTTATATGGGATGTGGGCGTGGTTATTGTCTGATTTTAAAAATATTCAGCCATTTGGTACGTTGTACCAAGGCCAAAAAGTGTGCCATGGTTGGAAGACATTGGTGCAGCGGTTACCAAGATATACACATGTAACCATAAGTGGGCGTGGCTACGCCCATTTTCCAAAAATTTATAATATTCTTATTTTTCGTCAAAAACTTATTATAAATATCAATTTTGAGTGAATTATTTTCAGTAGTTACTAAAATATCGCAGTTTTCGTATTTCTGGAAATTACCGTTATATGGGAAGTGGGCGTGGTTACAGTCCGATTTCGCCCATTTTCAATGCCAACCTACTTTG
The DNA here is from genome assembly GCF_001687245.7 of Rhagoletis zephyria. Lineage (NCBI taxonomy): Eukaryota > Metazoa > Arthropoda > Insecta > Diptera > Tephritidae > Rhagoletis > Rhagoletis zephyria. The sequence continues at coordinate 301,425 of NW_016157161.1, read as the reverse complement.
GATAAATGGAAACCTACATACCAAATTTCGTAGATATATNTTTTTGAGTGAATTATCGTCAGTAGTTACTAAAATTTCGCAGTTTTCGTATTTCTGGAAATTACCGTTATATGGGAAGTGGGCGTGGTTACAGTCCGATTTCGCCCATTTTCAATGCCAACCTACTTTGGATAAATGGAAACCTACATACCAAATTTCGTAGATATATCTCAATTTTTGCTCGAGTTATCGTGTACACGGACGGACGGACAGACGGACGGACAGACAGACAAGGCTTAATCGCCTTCTTTATTCATTCTGAGCATTTATGTATACATTTGTCTATATCTATCTCGATTCGTTTTGGCTGTTACAAATAACCGTTAGTGAGCAAAATTAATATACCTTGTGCACAAGTGCGCTCGGGTATAAAAATATTTCTTCTAGTGATCAGGTAGCACTTATTTGTTGAAATCTCATAATTTTATTAAAAGTCAAATGGTTAACAACAATCGTTAAATGGAACTACCTACTTTTTTGTAGATATCCACAGTGTAGACAGTGTGCCAAGTAATGAAAATATCCATATTTGACAATTCATACGTGAACTGATGCATTTGTGTTAGTTGTTTATTTCAATTAACCCTAAGATAACACATGCTAAAAAACACAAATATTTGTTCTGTAATCAAAATTGATTTTATTAGCAAAGATAAATGCTATCACTTAATCAAATAAAATTTAATTACGTACATTGTTTCTATTTCCACATTGGATAGATTGGGCACTGGTATTTTCTGTGACGGAACTGATTCCGGATGCAATCGCTTACGCTTTAGGCTCGTACTAGAAAGGTCGGAGGTATTAAAAATGATTCTCGCAAATACGTGCTGTTGGTGGCAAAGGCATGTGGCAAGCTATCTCCCACTGTTTTTTTTTACATATTCATTGTTGTCGTAGCTGCTACAACAACTCCGCCCAGATCGGTTAATATCTCAGTCGTTGTCGTCCAGCTCCACTAACGGAAGCCCCAAGTAGCGTGCAGCCTCAATAGGGTCGGTCCACAGGGACAAAGGCGTTAGGGTTGTCGGGTTTTCCTGGCGACGAAGAGATGTTTCGAGTCATGGGGTGTCTCTCCGCATTCCGGACACTTATTTGGTACATCTGCATCTAATCTGCTCAGGTATGAGTTTAACATCCTGCAGAAGCCAATGCGACGTTGGGCTATTATGGTTCTAGTCTCCCGAGGCAGATGAAGCTCTGTATCGTCGATGTGCGGTGGTTGTGTGCCTAGAACGGCATTCACAGGTCTGGAGTCTACATAACTTGTGAATGCCGCTCAGGGCCTGTCGATAAGGTGACGGGTCCAGAGGTTGTTTAATTAACCTCTGGACTTCGTTCGTCAGTTCGTAGAGATGCCTCCTGACGTGCCTGGGCAAGGGCTCTTCTGCAATCAGTTTTCTATTTTGGTGACCACGTCTATGGCTCTCAACTAGAGACTGCTTGCAGAGCATTGTATTATGTTCCTTTACTGGGAGCATTTTTGCCTCGTCGTGAAGATGGTGTTCTGGACGCATCCAGTCGCTGTCCGTAGTGTGGTGTTTTGGGTAGCCTGCAGCTTCATCCACGTCGTACTAGTCCCCGGCGACCACACTGGTGCTGCGTAATTTAAAACCGGCCGGCCTATTGCCTTGTATGTTGCCAGCAACGTTTCTTTGTCTTTGCCCCAAGTACTGCCGGCTAGCAACTTGAGGACCTTATTGCGGCTCTGTACTTTGTTGACAATAGCGGTTGCGTGCGCCGAGAAGGAGAGCAGACTGTCGAAGTTTACTCCGAGTATTTTGAGGTAATTCACCGTCGGAATTGGTGTATCATCGACGTGAATTCCCAGCGGTAGCCTGACCTCCTTCGTCCAGGTGGTGAACAAGGTCGCAGAGGATTTTGTAGGGGAGAGAGGATTAGGCTCCCCGCAGTGAAGAAGCTAGAAAGCTCGGAGAGATACCCGTTTACTTTCGAACACAAGTCATCAATTCCATTCCCAGACGCCATGGTCGAGCAATCGTCGGCGTAAGAGACAATCGAGAATCCCTCTCGTGGTTGGGGGAGCTCTGAAATGTAAAAGTTAAACAGTAGTGGGGAAAGGACACCACCCTGTGGAAACCCCTGTTTTATTTTTCTGCGTTTGTTCGATTTGTCTCTAAACGTTACGGACGAGTGTCCACCACTCATATAATTAGCCGACCACCGCTTGAGCCTTTGTGGGAGAAAGGAGGCATCTATGTCTTCTTTACATATTCGTCGTTCGGTACGATGAACACGGAGTCACCGCACTTCGCACTCTTGCATAAAAAACACGTATGCGACATTATTAGTTGTAGTCTTGTCGAGTTGCTCTCTCATTCTGGTATTTGTTGACGTCACGCCTGGTTGCTCTCAGCTCGATCGGCGCAATCTTGTAATCTATCATTCTTAATAGAACGACGTTTTCGCACTTTCAACGTACTGCCAATATAGAAGTTTTTTTTTAGATTGGCGCTTACACATATGTTAGTGTTTGGCCGAGCTCCTCCTCCGAATTGTGGCGTGTACCTTGATGTTGTCAGACAAAACGGAGGGACCTACAGTTTTACGCCGACTCTGAACGGCGATTGTATTTTTATGAGAAGCTGTTTTTCATCACGATTGAGAGAATACAAAGGTTGCGCCGATCTCGGACCGCTATTCCTCTCTTAACGAATTTGACAGAATCGTTGTTTGCATGACGTCACACTTGTGCAACTTGTTTACGTTTTCCTTGCAACATTTTTTCTTCTTCTTCCATTCTTGCTCACGTTTTGGCATTTCTCTCTCGAAATTGCACCAGTGTGACGTCACACAAAAGTTATTCTCAAAAATCCTCTCTGAACGGCGCAATCTTGTATTCTATCATTCTTGGTTTTTCATGGCAGAAATACACTCGTAGGTTTGTCATTGCCTGCCGAGGGACGACCGCCGTTAAGAAGACATTTTTTCTATATTTTTGCGATGTTGCTTTGACCAGGGCTTGAACCCAGGTGCTGTTGAGTGAAAGCGCGCACTGCTTACCACTACACCACAGCGGCCGTATGTACTATATAGCTACGCAATAAGCATTTGGCTTGGTCAACAATGATTAGAAAACCAATCCTTTTTTGATTCTCACCTTCGATGTGGAATAGCTTAGTATTCGATTCGAGAACTAGGCCATTCTCCCGCAAAACGGAACTTTCGTTATCCAATGTATTTTTCCTTAGTTATGAATTCGAAATTCACGCCTTTATCAAATTGAAATTTGAATGAGAGAGAGTGATAATCTTATATTTCCCTTTGCGGAGAGCTGGATTTCACTCCCTTTCTTGTTACTCTGGTTTTAATTTTTTTTCAAACCCATCTCGAGTGTATTTCCAATATACTATGAACATTGGAAAACTAAGGTTAGTTATGAGTTCGTTCTCAGTTCGATATGCATTTTGGAAATCGAAGGTTATTTTCGAACGTTCGCCAAAACCTTTATAGGGTATGAATAAAATGTACAAAAACATATTGTTATAATTTTTAGAACTTTAATATTTTTTTATGTGGCAACTTCTTTAAGTCAAATTCACAATAATATTCTAAGATACGAACATATTGTTGGTATGCACCCATCGGCTTGCCGGATGAAACATATTTCTTATGGAACGCCATGTGAAAAGAAAACTTTTGAACATGAGTTGCCTAAAAAATTTCAGTCCAGGCTATGATTCATTTAAGACAATAAAAGCACTTTTTGCAATAATTGCACCCTTTGCTTACCAAAAGAAATGTATACCAATCGAAAGGCCACAATAGGTTAAAGGTGTAATAGGTAATAGGTGTTAAAGCACGTTTTTTTTTAGAAATTTTCAGCCATCTGTTTGCCAGTCGAGTTGTATGTCAAATCAAAGGTAATTTTATTGTGAGTGCAGTGGTATCGGCCTGCCTATGAAAAAGTTGTCAAAAAGACACGTTGCCTGGCTTTGAAGTGGACAATTTTTATAGGTAATTTTCATAATTATGTTTTTGTTATTTCATGGCCTTATGAAAATTATATTCTACAATTCTTATTGAGCTTGAGGCCGTTTTTAATCAAAAACTATTGTGGAAAAGCAACAATAATTTTGAAAAAAATGCTAGAAGTGATAGCGAGTCAGCTGGGGTCGTTGGATTGAGCCCCACAGAAAGAAGTGTGATGATGAAATGTGGTGATTTCCGAAATAGCTGTCACTTCTACCATTTTTTCAAAATTATTGTTGCTTTTCCACAATAGGTTTTCATTAAAAACGGCCTCAAGCTCAATAAAACTTGTTGAATTTAATAAAAGTGGCTAAAAACTGTTTTCTCTGTAAATTGGAAAACTATGTTCCCTACACTGAGGGAAATAATACATAGTAAAAATTAATACTTTTTATTTGATTATCGTTTAAAAATGTTCGTATTTAAAAGTAATGCTTTCATACCAAAATTTAGCACGCACGTATTTGAATGCCCATATCTGAGTACGTATACTAAAGTCGTCCAAAAATGTATGTAACAAAAGAAGGTCGGATTTTTAATGCTGCCACCCCCTAGGATTGTTCTATTCCGAAAAAGTATACCCCTATTTTTATTTTGAAATAAAAGAAAAATTTAAGGAGTGCTCAAAGCGCTCAAAGTTTTCAATGTATTTTATATGGGGAAAACAACTGTGCCTAGAAATAGGTTAGAAGTCTTGTTCTGTGAGCACACCTACAAGAACATGAGCTTGAGTGAGCAAGTCCAATTTTTGGCAGCAAATGTCAGTTACGCGGTTTTGCAGAATGCCAATACGCGGTTTTGTACTTTAAACGACCATATGTTAGTGTACATACCCTGCAGTAAAATTTAAAGACAGTCTGTCAAACCGCTAGTTCCGAACTAGTACAGTATGCTTGTTGCGCTCTCCTCAAAGTTTCTCACATTTAGTGTGTGAAAGCTGAGAAGTAAATGTACAAATTCTCACTTATCGTAGACATCCGACTCTAACATCGTCGATCGCGAATGGAGGCAGTTGCGATTTTCAGATTTAGTAAATTTAAATGGGTGAGTGCCGCTTAAAAATTTAAGATAAAATGATCAAATTCAATGTAAATAAAATAAAACAATAAACAAATTAAGTAAAAAGCAATCTGTAATAGAACAGAAAAAACGAACAAAACTTATAAAAATGAAAATTATTTTCATAAAAACCTGATTGTCGCAGATCTGGCCAAAATGCAACCAGTTCATAACTAGTTCAAAAGTTCTGCAGAGGGGGCAATTTCCACTTCGTAGGACATCGCCATATAAAAAGAGACAGTTGAAAGCATTGCGTTGGCATTGATCGAGAACCAGTACCGCCTCTTAATGAGCTAGTTCTGCGATAGTTTAGTAATCTTAATACTGAAAGGAAAAAATAATTTTTATTCTAATATGGTAAACATTAATCGAAAAGACGAATACGTTTTGTTGTTGAGCGTGCTCTGCTGGTTGGACTTCAGTTGGTAATTGTACTTCCCCAGTTTGGCGCAGTTTACCAATAAAGGGATAAAATGAACATTAACGTTCGGGAACTGTTTATTACTTAGCACTACGAATCATTACTTTTTATTTATTTTTGTTAGAATTTTTATTCATTTTTTCATTTCATTTCATTTTTTGCGTTGTGCTATCCTGCCTTCACTTACCCTTGAATACTTATTTTTCTTTGCACGCTTTTGTGTGTTTGCTAACCGACTAACAATGGCTCTGCTTTCAAATAACAAACACGAAATACGCAGAGGCCACAAGCTTACGAAAGCGCAAATGAAAATAAAGAGGATAACACTGACTTGCCACTGCCACCACCACCATCACCTTCCTTGCTGCAACAGTTAGAAATCGATAGCCAATACTGTGCCGCTGTTGACGATAACACCACCGACACGAAACAAAAATTACTGCATACTAGCAGGCATTCAACGCTTTCGACTTCTTCCAATAACTCGTCCAGGACATCAGCAGCACAGCCGAGTCACATTCCATCTATGACAGAAGAGATATCAACAGCACCAATGGTAGACGAAACATCTAGTGGATACACTTCTGCCTCGTCGTTGCGTTCCCGTCAAACCTCATCGGCACCTTCTTCAGTGTGTGGCACAAGCACAGACTCCAATAGGACTCCGATAGCATCACCACCACCCCCACCGCCGCTACCTCCATCTCTACCAGTACAAATGATCCAACAACCACATCGCCAACCATGCGAAAACGATATGAACTCACAAAATCAGCATGGCATCGGCGGTGGCCTAGCAGGTGGAGTTTATAGCAAATTCTTGAAGGAGTATTCCAACAAGTTGCTAACACAAAACAATAAGAATAACATTTCAACAAATTCCCTATCCATTGACATTTCCTCAAAAAGTAATCACAAGCACTATGAGAAGTCGAACAAGTCACTCGTTACAAACAACATTCAAAATCGCTTGAACAACACCGCCTTACCATACCACCCATCAACTCAGACACTAATGACCTCTCATGCACAATCAGTCAAAAACTTAGACTCAATAGCCTCAGGCTTAATAAGCACAACCACAGACGCAGTCCCAGGCATAGACACAGCCAGTGCAACGACAAAAAACACGCATCCTTCGGTTATAGCCATATCAGCGAACTTCACTAATCAATTGAATCCATGTCAGCAGGTTGCGAAATCGGCAACAGATTCAACATTACCTCCACCAGCACTATTGTCTTCAACTCCAAAAACAGAAATAACTAGTGCTACACTCATAAACGCTGTCAATAGCAATTGCCATAGTCATATTAGTAATCGTTGCGAAAGTGCACAGTTAAGTGAATTTGAAGGCATCCCCGACACAGCAAGAGAGGCGACCTCAGCAATGTTGGCTAATCAGCCGTCGGAACTCGACCAATCGCCATTTGGGGAATACGTTACCTTGACGGGCAGCGTCATCCGCAGTGTTGTGCCTCCTGGTAAGGGTACAAACATCAACTACAAGGTAAGTGCGTTTATCGGCTCTGAACGACGCCTAGGCTTTGTCGAAACAGCATACAATTGTTTTCGAGTTCGTTTTGTTGTTGTTATGCCTAACTACCATCTACGTGTGTTAACTGGGTTTTCAAACTAAGTGCCACCGAAGAATATTCATGAGCATACATTTTTCTATATCCATTAAAATTAACGTAAACTTATTTGCTTCTAGGTCAATCAGGGTTATGCTAGACCCTTCGGAGCTGCTTCTGGCGCGCCAGCTTCTGCCCCCAAATCCCCGGTTGCATACCCACCGCAGAGGTCTGCAGTCAACCCGTACGCCACACTGCCGCGCAATAACGTGGGCCAGCAAGGTAAGGATGTTAAATATCATCAATACTACGACGATGACCATGATTACTATTCAAGTGGTGTGGAATGGATCTAGTTTTTTTTTTAGCGATCACACTAGCTCAAATAGTTCAACCAAATTTTTATCAATTTAAACATATGACCTTGCGGTATGGTAGGACAATATACATTCTCTGTGTAAAAATTGATCTCATTTTATTTCGGATATTCAGGACAACTAGAAAAGAACATGCGTAGTCGTAAAATATTGTAGATAGGTATGTAAATACATGATTCTTAGTAATTATGTGCCTAGTACTAAGTAGGCTTTTCATTCTTGAAATAATATACATACAGATGCCAACGAGTTTACAAAGACTTAAGTTATCTCGAAACAAAAAGCAAATTACTAGTGTACAACTTTTATTAAAAAAAAATTAAATTTGACTATTTTAATATGAGAGCCACAGTGGTATGAATGCATTAATTGAAATTGAATGGTTATTTAATTTAATTATGCGCTTTAACCAATCGCTTCGCAAAATACATACTCTTCTTCATTGGCCTACAAAATTTATTAACTCCGCACTAGAAAAGATAAAGACACTCACTCATTCATTAACAAATACATGAACTGCAAAATCTTTATTAAACTATACTTCAAAATTCAACTAAACAATTCTTTAAACAATCTTCATAGGCCTTAATGCTTAAAAATACAGAATTAAGTTTTTCCACCTTTCATCAAATTTTTACAAAAACTTAAACGAACCTTCGAGTGCTTCTCATATCTAGGTCATGTAGTCGGTATTCGCAATTAATTGTACCGGTTCAGTATACAACTTTTTTATTCCCGGTCAAAACTACGCCGCCAAAGCAAAACGATAAAAACATGGCGGCCATGCACATACATACATCCATACATACTTGTATACATGCATTCATACCAATTTATATGTGTATGTGAACGCAGGTCGCCGCATAAACACATACAACAAGTACTCGACACAGTTTAGAAAGCCAATAACAACCAGCTACGGGTCCAATAAATACGCGACCATGCCCGTCTATAATTCCTCTCAATACAACAATGGCTACTACAATCAAGGTAAACACCGATTGTAAACAACTTTGAAACGTTCAAACTATAAAACGCTTCGATGCTTTGTGCTTTTAAATCCTTGAGTAAATACAAATCCATTCATTTTTAAATAGCCACTTTTAGTATTCATAAACATATAGATGTATGTGTATTTATTTACTTACAAACTTTTATTTGCGCAGATGCATACACATTAAATCTAAAATATATCTCACATATGGCTCAATCCACGGTAATCGATACCGATTAACATGAATATAAACTTCAGAATTGGAGAGTATTATTTCTAGTAACTAAGAGTAAATACATAAATCCAACTTTCAAGACTAAAAGCCAAAATTCCGAATTTTATCTTAAAATGAGATATATTTTTTTTTACTTTTGGTTGCTCCATTTACAAACTCATATGATAGCTTAGTTTTGTTTAAAATTGATTACAAATTGAAGCAAAGCAGATTTTAGTGTCACGGCCGTCACAAAATGCAGACAATAGTTTATTTTGAAGGAAAGCACATCTTGCACACTGTAAAAAAACTGACAAAAGTAACGCTGTGACATAGGCGAATACCTGCGAATTGCTTTTAAGTTTTTATATGCTTTTACGATTATGGTGGTCACGCCCATCACACCTATGCTACCACAAATATAATGAAATCATTACTTCACTTGTCAGGATTAAAACAGTATCTCATACGGTTTGACAGGTAACAGCCTCACGAAAAGTGTAGTTATATTTAAAACAAACAATTTTTAGCAAAAAAACCGACTTCAATTCTCATATAAAAAAATTATCCAATGATCGGATTTAAACCTCTGAGACACTACCTTTCCGATGCAAAAAGAATTATGGAAATAGGTTGACGTGGTCCAAAGTTATGCGGTAACATACATAAAAAAAAACATATTCCGACGAACTGATGACCTCCTCCTTTTTTGGAAATCGGTTAAAAATGATGTCTACTCAGACAGTGGAGATGAAGAGTACGAGCAAGGACTATCCCGTTTTTAGGTGGCAGAATCTTTTGTGTGTTTGTAAAATCCGATTTTTTGAGAAATAAAGTTAGTTTTATAGTCTAATAATAGGGGTATTCTCGAAGTCTTGCACGATGCAAGGATTGCACGAAATGCAAAAATTCTATTCCAAATTTGGAAGAGTACGAGAGCACACCATTGCAAAGTGGGTAGCATGCATAAGTAGCAAGCAGCGAAATTCTGTATCAAATACAATAACAAGATACAGCAACAAAAATTAAGTGAGCGAGATGAGAGGAATGAAAGAAATATGTAGCAATTCCAACAACAAAACAACTAGCACAGGGTCGCATTTATTTTGCTATGCTTTTTTGCAAAATATATACATGGGTTTCGACGTTGCATATTTTGCAGCGATAGGAAAGGGCGTTTCCCATATAATTTGTTTTTGTGTGTTTGCAAGTTTAGGAGAGTACCTCTAATATGTATTTGGTTATTCATGCTCAACTTGTCACACCGGTCACAGTTGAGTTTGAAACATATAATCTATAATTTCAAATATAGGTATGCAACTTCAACGAAAATGTTGAGAATATTCATTTAGTCTAAATATACATTGAACTATTTAAAATCATAAGCAGAAGCTAAGTTTGTTTGCGTACCCGTCATAGTGACTAAAATTCATATAACTCGTTTGGATAAAATTTTTTTAAACTTTATTTCTAGGCATTGTGCATACATCGGAAACCTAACAGAAAATAAGCTCTTTAAATAATTTGGTATTATAGTTTAAGAATTAAGCCTTAAGATGCAAGTTGAAATGTCACACCCGTCACCGTGAAATGAGCCATATGTAAATGGATTTTACAAAAAACCCGAAAGGGGGTATATCATTATGTACCTGCATTAAAGCAGCTCCTTCTTTCGAGTTTGATTACACTGTGCGGCAAAAAAAAGCACGAAATACACCGGAAAAACCTTAGGGTAGGTTCCAGGAAGAGGCGAGTACATCATGAAAATAGGTTTCTTATAATTCTTGAACCTTGCATTTTTTTTAGATTTTTGAGATTTTCATGGGATAAAGTTGAAACCCCCCCCCCCCCCCCTTTNTAACCCCCCCCCCATTTTCCTTCTAGCATTTATGTAGAAGAAACTAATACCTGGATTAATGAAATTGGATAAAAATGGTCGAAGTTAGACTATTTAAGTAAGGTCTTAAATTTATATGGATGTAAAATTGGTTTTTTCAGATTTTTGGCGTAGTGTGGCTAAGGAATTAATCAATATTTTCTCAAACCGTAAGTAAATATGTAATAGCTCTTTAGCATCACATTAGAGTAGTACAAAATTACTCGATGGGATACCTCTTTCTTGGCAGCACAGCCCTATAATCATCGTGTAGTGATTTGATCGTTAAAACGCTACCAAGTTTGTAAATGACCGTGCGCTGGCAGATATTAGATACATATACATACATATATAACTGCCCTGGAAACTGACGGAAAATAGTTTTATTAATTAGAAACACAAAATAAAAAATTGGAAATTTTGGCAACGTTCCGAATAAATAAAACTATTTTCCGTCAGTTTCTAGGGCAGTTTAAAAATTAGTTTAATTTTCGTCCCGAAATTGGTATCATAAATTTTGTGTTTCTAGTTCAGCTTTAGTCACTCGAAAATTTTACCTCAAGGAGGTGTTTTATTTGATATCAATTATTTTGGGATAGCAAATGGAAAATCAACGAAAATCAAAACAAAAATATAAATGTTTTATTTCTCTCAAATAAATTGCTAAAAACGCTATCTAAATCTAAACAATTTATTCAAATAATTAACATTGAATTCAATTCCATTGAAACATTTAATTTTGCGAATACAGAATAATGGCTTTATTCATAAAAAATAAAGTAGGTTTAAAGAGCTTTACAAAGTGACGTTTTCATACATTTTTCAGTTTATAGACCTTTTTTAAAGCTACTTTATTTTATGAATAAGGCCATAAAGCGACAAAGAATGAGCAATCCTTCATACCCAAAGAAAAAATTAAAAATTTAAAAAAAAAAAAATATTAAATGTGAAAAATGATAAAAACGTAGCAACTTCGTAGCAACATTAGATATAATAAGCAACTGTATTCGTCTCATTCTCTGCGATGCACACATGTGTTTTTTTAAGAAGTTTCACTGCTATCACGAGGACGGTGCTGCACTCGCCTTTTTTACTCATGCATTTTTGCTTAGTGGCAATTTATACATAATTAGTAGCGGCACATAAGTGAACTAAATGCATATCGTCGTTTAAAGTACAAAACCGCGTAAAATCATTCTGCAATCCGCGTAACTGATGCCAAATATTGGATTTGCTCACACAAGCTCTTGTCTCAATCCTTATCCATTCGTCCTTAAATATACTAGCCAGAAATGCGATCGCTTTATAAAATAGAGAACCATTTTGAAATATGAGGGTTTTTACGCTCTAGAATATAATTTCTACAACTTCATATACGCGGTTTTGCATTTTGTTGATACGCGGTTTTGCACTTTAAACGACGATATGTATGTACAAACATAGGTAAGAATGTATGCGTCTTTCCAGTTAGGTTAAAGGCGGGTATAGTTACATACTGTATACATACTTACAATTAAAATAAGGAAACAAATTTACAATTTCGGCATGTGATGCAAAAAATCTCTAAAATACACACAATTTTGGGTTTCCAAGATATGTACGAAGTGAAAAGAAACCAGCAAAAATAAAAAAAGATTTCTATAAGAATCAGAAAGCGACATACACAGCATATAAATTATGTATCGCGTGCAGGGAAGTCAACTCGAGGGAAATTCTCCCGATTTGCAGGGAATTTCGGTTTAGGTGACAATCAGGGATTGGACAGTTTTTTGCGGATAATTGGGTATATGTTATGTTGACAACATAAAGCAACCAAATAGACGAATATGCTAATTTTTAACCATTTGTCGCTCTTTGGAGCGGCTTTTCTCAATTTGAATCGAAATATCTCCACAACAAGAGTTTTCCCCAGATATAAGCTATATAACAAATGAAAGCTAGAGTTTTGGGCTAGACTTGCGGACACTTAGAATAAAATCGACTGACGAGTTTTTGAGAATATCCTCGAAATCTATATTTTCAGCAACCCAATTTTTAGTTTTCAGGCGAAGGCCCTTCTACTGATATCCACATCAATGGCATAGGATTACGCCATCGTATTTGTTGTTTTAGTACAAATACATAAATTGTCAATCAGTGATTTGTTCTGATTACATTCCCTTTAAATTACTGGACTCTTAAATTAACTCAGGAATGTTTTTACTCTCCACTTATTTCTTGCTAAATATGTCAAATTTTTTCATTTGTCTTATACTCATGTTAATATACATATTTCAGTTACCTCATTCCCTTAATTAAAGTGAACGATTTTTTAAACATGTGGCAACCCTTCTACGTGCCATTCAGAGATAAAGTATTTTCCAAACTAGTTCAATTGATACCCATATTGTAATATCTAATTCAGTTAACTCATTAAATAATTTTAATAAAATTTGTAACAGGTGGCAACCCTTTTAAAAATAAAAAAATTTATTACACATCTACAGGCCAATCCCTGTCATTTCACACCTCACTTTGGAAAATAGAACGAACTATATGTACATACCTATGTATAGGGCTGCCAGACGTCCAGATTTGGCCCGGACAGTCCGGAATTCACTATTATCGTCCGGAAATTGTCCGGAATTACTGCGTTTTTTTACTCCATTTGTGAACATAGCTTAAGTTGATATTCGTATCAGCAACCATGTAGCAGCGTAGGCATACGCCTTAAGCAAGTATTTGGAATTTAGTGTAATTTTATCGAAACTATTCGCTCATCTCTAGTTGAATTTTGCAAAACTACGTGTAAGACGATGTTTATTTGTTTATATTGATACTTACAAGAATTTTAAGACTTTTTCGGGTTGGAATTTTATTAGGTGAGGAATTGCCACGAAGAAAGTGTCAGTTTAGCAAAAGTATGAAATCTGGCTTTGATTTTATTGAAGCCGACCCAATAAGCGGTGAGAAAGCGATTTGCAGAATTTGCAAGTGTAGTTTTTCCATTATTCACAAAGGGAGAGGTGACACTATAACGCACGCGCGATCGGATAAACACAAGAAAGCTTGTAAAGCGTCGGACGCAGCTTCCATAGAAGAATATTTCAAAAAGCAAGAACCTTCTTTAGAAGATTTAGTTTGTGCTGCAAAAGAAATTGCTTTTGCTTATCACTCTGTCAGACACGATATCAGTTTTAAAGCTTCGGATTGCACCTCTAAACTGACTTGCAAATTATTTGACACGAAATTTGGTGCTGGAAAAACTAAGCTAGAGGCTCTCGTGGTAGGGATAATTAGTCCATATATATTTTCCGAAATATTTAAAGAGTTGGACGAATCAAACTTTATTTCTATTATGATCGACGCTTCAAACAGGAAAGACATAAAACTCGTTCCTGTGCTTGCACGATATTATCACTACAAACATGGAATCAAAACTAAACTGATTTACTTCAGGCGAGACTTCCGAAATTTTGAAAAATCACGTTATGACGGCATTAGAAAAATATAATCTGAAAAACAAGGTGGTCGCATTTTCGGCTGACAACGCAAATACCAATTTTGGCGGCGTTAATAGGCAAGGGCAAAACAATGTATTTAGGAAGTTACAGTCAGATTTAGGTCACACCATTATTGGAGTAGGATGCTCTGCTCACGTTTCGCATAATGCTGCGCAAACTGCAGCAGATTGTTTACCGGTTGATCTTGAACTAATTGCTGTCAAAATTTATCAGTTTTTTTACATTTACACTGTGAGGAACACGAAACTAAAAGCAATGTGCGAGGACGCAGAGATAGAATATAAGAAATTGCTCTCACACTGCTATTGGGCGAATATTGCAATTATATGATGTTCTTAAAGAATATTTTTTAAATACAGATAACTGCCCTCAGATATTGAAATCATATTTCGGTTACCCTATGAATGAAATTTACACTTTGTTTTTGCATGGTAGTTTAGGAATTTTTCAAGAAGCTATCACTAAAGTAGAAGGCGAAACTATAAGTGCAGTAGAAGTAGCATTTATATATAAAAACGTATTGCAAAAAATTAAGATTCGTAAACAGGAGATATTTATTCCATTTGCTGCCAAGCAATGTTGGATTTCATATGCTAGAAAATATCCAAATACTAATAATATTTTGTTTAAGGAGAGAGTAGTAGAGTTCTATGAAAAGGCCGTAAACTATCTTGAGATTTGGGGTCAAAATTTAAGTTTTTTTGGCAAGCTTACTTGGATTAGTATTGAAAACGAAATATCTTGGAAAACTGTTGAAGAAAATATTACTGAAATAGGATGTTATACTAGTCTTAAGTTCGATGAAGATACTATTTTTGACGAGATTGGTTGTGTAAACACTATAGTAAGTAAAGAAAAAAGGCGCGGAGAGTGGCAGAAATTAAGAATAGAAGAAAGGTGGAATGCAATTAAAAACATAGCACAATCGACCAATGTAGATTTAAAAAATATACTAATGCTAGTTGAATTTGCTTTGTGTATTCCAGGCACAACTGCTTCAGTGGAAAGGACATTTTCTCTTATGAAACATTTGTGGTCCCAAGATAGAAATTCTCTGCGTGTATCAGTTGTAGGTGCATTGTTACAGATTAAACTGAATTGTAATGAAAGTTGTTCCTCATTTTATGATAAAGTACGAAAAGACGCAGTTCTTTTGAAAAAGTCCCTTACCAATGATAAATATGAAAAATAAGCACATATTTTTGATAATTGATAAATTAATATTTATGCAATTTTTTTAAGTTCCTGTTTTGAGTTCCTTCCAACGGTATGAGAAAAATGCAATATTTATGAGTTCATCGTTTTTACTTTAATTTTAAATTAATCAATAATGCGTATGTATGGTTTGTTTTGGTATAAATACATATATGAAACTAATTTCAATATTGTTTTCACTTATCTTTCTTACAAAATAATAAGAAAGGGATAGAAGGTCACATATAAAAGTGCTTCGGATACCTAAAAAACTCATGGAAACTTTGCTTGAAATCTCTGGTAAATCTCTCTGTTAGGTCATGCTTGCTGGGGTCCGGAGTTAAGCGCAAAAAGTTCTGGCAGCCCTACCTATGTAAAAGCCACAAGAACCCAAATTTTCAACTTCCAACTGCATTTACAGTGAAAAAATTAAAGTTATCCATAAACCAATTGCATTTTTGAATTTAGCGTCCTTAATTTTACTAAGAAGCGAATTTTCATTTAAATCCGTCCAAAATTCTAGTTTTGCCCACATTTCATATGGAAGGGAAGCACTGTGTGTCGTTTCGATTTCTCCGAAAATGTACGATAGTGTTGCCATATGAGAAAAATATGCACAAGCCAACATATATATGTATGCCAAACAAGCTTTTTTAAATTTCTGCTAAGATATTATTACAAACATCAGTTTAAGTGAATTAACTTCAGTGGGAACTTGGCCATCGAAGGTCTCGTATTTTCTAGTGACCGTTATATTGGAGATGAACGTGATTATTATCCGATTCAAGAACTTTCAATCTTTTCCTCGATATGTATTTTTGATATTAGGTTATTGCAAATGGCAATTTAAAATATGTAAGTAGGCGTGAGCATTTTAGCATATGTATATTAAAATGGTTAAACATGTTTTTTTTTAAATTCATAAACGCTATCTCAAATTATTGCTATTTGTGATAAAAAAGAGAAACGTATTATTTTATTTTGAAAAAAAATATATATATTTTTAGAGGTCGCGCTGGTTGGGTTTTTATAAAAACGCTGCTGTTCTAAATATATTTTTTTATTAAATCTTAAAGTGCATCTAAAAATGTTATTTTTACATGTAATTACTCAGGTATTGCTAGGGAAAATATGCTTTCGAAAAGAGACTACTAAAATTAAAATGTTCATACTGAACGATATACGCATTATCATTAGTTGGAACTTGTTAACAGGGGGTTTCTGGGGTTCTGAAGTAAGTTTTTCAAAATTCAAAATGGCGCATCTAAAATGGCGGTCAATTAAAAAAACTTATTGGATTTGTTCGATACTCGGCACTCAGGTGTTTTTGGGGTCGCGGATTACGAATCTGAAGTAAAATTTTTTTTAATTCAAAACGGCGGATCCAATATGAATATCAAATTCTTAAAAAAAATACTAAGGCTAAAACGTTTATACTGAACGTTTTAGCATTGCAGTTGGGTGAAACTCGTTAGCAGTGTGTTTCTGATTACGAGTCCAATCTATTCTTAGTATGGGGGTGTTAAAAAGTGCTTAGTTGTTTTTTGTTTGTGCAGCGCAAGCGATTATACTATCCTCTTTACTTACTTACATGCGTACCCTGCAGGAAATGTATCTAACTATAATTTAACTTGAAGTTGATTAGTAAGGAACTATTATTTGTATATTTCCTTTGAGGATAAGATGATACGATACTCTCTCTCTTCGAAAATCTAACTTAATCCGACTTGGCAGCCTAATAAAGTTGGAATGAATGGATGACAACGGACAATTTCACAGAGTTTCGTATCATATCAGCCTTGGCCCGAAAACTTACACATGCCCAACATTTTATGAATATTATAGGATGCGTAGAAGTAACTCCTCAGACACTTGCCACTCAAACTTTAGTTCAAAATTAAACAGTAAATCTACGATTTTATTTTGGTGAAAAATACATACACATATGATTGGCGGGAAAATGTAACTCACGCACGTTCACGCCAGTGAAGATTTCAGTTACGCACGATCACGGAGGTTTCGTCATAATCTTTTGAAACCGCTCACGTTCACGAGCGAAAAAGCGTGACATGGCGTATAAAATCACGTGACTGTGTAACTCACAATGCATATATACAGTGCCGAACAGAAGTATTGGCACAGGGAATTTTTCGCAATATATGCAAAGTGTTTTATTCTAATTTATTTTCGATAATTTTTTATAAAAATATTATTCATTCTACATCAGCAAACATAATAATAAAGTCTCTAAACTTTGTGCAACACGCAGGAAAATTTTAAATTTGCACACTAATTTGCAACTTTTTATTCAGATTTTTTAGAAAAATTCTCTGCAGTTTTATAGCCCACTTAAATTTAGTATAACAAAGTGCAAGTTTGAAGTCGCTAGAAAATCGCATTGATTTTTGGTAATTTTTTTTCACGCAAGTTCTTCCATACAAAGTAATTCGGCAATTATTTTTTGTATAGAGAAAATGAGCAACACCTTCCAATAAAAAAAATTGCCTATTTTTATGTATGTTAACGCATAACTTTGGACGACGTTACCCGATTGCTATAATTTTTAAAGGAAAGGTGTTACCTCATAGTTGGTCCTATATTAGTTAGGTTTAAATCCGATCATCGGATCATGTAGAAATTAACAATAATCTTACATTTTTATATGAGAATTGAAGTCGGTTCTGTTTTTTGTTAAAAATTACTCGTTGCGTTCTCTGGTTGCACCACGCTCGCTGCAAGTCCGCGCAGCACGCGACATAAAAGCAAAAGCATCCGTGGCAGGAGCGAAAAAAAAATTAATAAAAGTTACCCACGGACGTAAAAACGGAGAACGTGTCAGCTGACACGATCTATCATATGCGATCTTCTTGTTAACAAAAACTCACCACCGCTTGACCGTGAGGTAGACGTTTCTTCTCTCTCTTTCTATCAACAGCAAACTTGATATATTTCTACGTACTTCTACGCTGCGCTACGTACACGTTCGTGGGTAACCGCGGTCTAACTAGCGACTCTGTGCAAGTTTTCGTATTTTTTTTTTTTTCTCTTTTAAATAATGTATTATAGAATAAGGATTGATATTCAAAGAAAACGATTAAAAAATCTGATCGAGAAGTAGTAAGCAAATTTCCATTTGTTTATACGCATTTTTATAAAAAATAAAAATTTTGTACAAAATAATGATTATTTGAAAAATTGAAACAATCAGGCTAAAGCTTATCTAAATAACTATTATCATGAAAAAATCAGCATGATACATGCTATGAGTCAGTGGATAATAAATAATTACTGAATTCATCAAAAAAAAGTTAGTAACATTAACTCTTGTAAAACTTCGAATTTTGGAAAATTGCTCAAATTATATTTTTTTGTGGTTGTAAATCGAATAAAGTGATTTGTGCGATAAAATCTTGACCGTCCTATTTTGGGTGGCCTACTTGAGAGATTTTCACTCAAAACAGAAACTGTGAAAAATAGTTGTAACCCTTTTGAGCTGTTACAGTACTGTTATTTTGAACACAACTGTATACCCACACATATGCACACATTAAAATGCATGCAAAAATATTTTATAAATTGTCACAGGCGCAGTAAACTAACTCATGCCTGCTCTGAAGCAAATAATTTAGCATTACAAAAATACTACACACCGCATTCTACTTTCCACTTTTCCTTAATTAAAAATTACATATATCTTTCAATTCTCCCTTTTAGGTTACGCATATTATTAAACCAAATCAAAACCCAAACTTCCCCTTCGTACAGTCAATTACAAACCTGCTAAGGGACAGCAGCGTGCAATTCATGTGTCCAGTTTTCCGTTACGAATTTCGAAATACATACATACATACTTATTTCATAAATATGTAGAGCGAATATCAATGCTTTCGAGATGATGCTACATATGTACTTACTATAAATCATTGTCAAAATCTTTCTAGTATTGCAAAATCTAGGTATACATATGTGTACATACGTATACGTACATCTATTGCAGCTGTAACTTCTATTAATCGTATCTTTAAAATCATTTGACTGTATATTTCACATTGTTCTGAGTCGAGTTTTCAATAAATGCTCTCAGATTTTGATGTTTCTTCTGGAATTTTAAAAAGTGTTTTGTTCTTTCTCAGATTACAAAATTTTTTCTAACCAAGAATTTTTTGCTTTCGATGGACGAGAAATGCGTTACCTCCGTCATAATTACGGGTGGCGCAATGTCTACATACTAATCGTGTTAAATATCACTTTCGTACACTTATATCGAGCTATATTCATGAACATCCGCTATGTATGTGTTTAAGACCCTCTTCCTTTTTTCGGAATCGTAAATATCGTAAATATACATAAATATCGATGGTCCCCTGCAAAATAAAACCCTCATTACCGTCAGGACCTCATGTGTCTAGTCATTGTCTAATCTATGTATAATCCTCAATACTTGCTTTAGTTGTTGTTGTTGTTGTAGCGGCTCAATCGTTGTCGTCGAGCTCTACTAGCGGCAGCCCCAGGAAGCGTGCAGACTCGATGGGGTCTGTCCACAGGGACAGGGGCGTCAGTAGGATGGGGTTCAGTGGGCAAGCGAAGAGATGCTGTGAGTTATGGGGCATCTCTCCGCGTGCCGGGCATTCGTTTAGCACATCTTCGTTTAATCTGCTCAGGTATGAGTTCAACCTGCTGCAGTAACCAGAGCGCAGTTGGACTATTGTGGTCCGAGTCTCCTGAAGCAGACGAAGCTCTGTCTCATCCACGTCTGGTGGTTGTATGCCCAGAACGGAATTCACAGAGAGTCTACATAACTCGAGAATGACGTTCAAGGCCTGAAAATGCCGTTCAAGGCCTGGCGATAAGCTGTCGCGTTCAGGGGTTGTTTGATGAATCTCTGGAGTTCGTCCGTCGGTTCGTAGAGATGCCTCCTGATGAGCCTGGGCGGGGCTCTTCTGTAAGCAGTTGTCTATTTGGGTGACCACGTCTGTGGCTTCCAACAAGAAACTGCTTGCAGAGCATTGTGTTATGCTCCTTAACGGGGAGCATATGGGCCTCATCGTGGAGGTGATGTTGCGGCGACATCATAAGGCATCCTGTCGCTGTCCTGAGTGCAGTATTTTGGCATGTCTGCATCTTCATCCACTGTATCCTACTAGTCCCCGGCGACCACACACAGGCGCTGCATAGTTCAAAACCAGCCGGCCAATTGGCTTGTACGTTTCCAGCAACGTTTCTTTGTCTTTACCCCAGGTGCTGCCGGCTAGCGACTTGAGGACCTTGTTGCAGCTTTGTACATTGTTGACAATTGCGGTTCTATACGCCGAGCAGGAAAGCAGACAGATGAAGTTTACTCCGAGGATCTTCGTGTTGTTCGCCGCTGGAATTGGTTCGTCATCGACGTGAATTCCCAGTTGTAGTTTGACCTCCATGGTCGAGGTGGTAAAGAGTAGTGACAACCCTGCGGAGTTTACGCTCACCTACGTGAACATTGGTTGGTGTGGGTAGTGCACTAAAGGTGCTTTCAGTAACATCTGCGAAGCCTTTTCAGTCAGGTTGACATAGGTCCGGTGTTCCGCGTAAGCAAAGTAGTCTGATGAACTTCAGCATCGGTCGCCATGATATATTGTTAGGTCTGGCGAGCTTCAGCAGCTGCCCATAATCCTAGTGGGTCCGTCGTCGGTCATTGTGCGGAATGTCGAATCGTCTATCTGCTCAGCTAATTGTGTTCCCCTAAGATTTTGACAGGCTTGAATGCCAAAGATCGTGGTGCGCATTGAAGTCACCAACTACGATACAGTTTTCACCTCTGAGGAGTCCTGTCGGTCAGCTGGTGAAAGGGGATATATATACGTTAAATATTTCGAGTTCGATATCGCCTGACCAGATAGCAATACCCTGACATTCTAGGATGGTATCCCTGCGATCGATTCTGCTTCGATGAGACGATACTGCACGGTGTGGTGCATGATGAACTCTAGGCTACTATCATTATATCGCTCGCGATCTCGACGGTGCACGTTGTATCCGGCGAAATTCAACAATGTTGAATTTCCATGAAGCTTGCCCTCCTTGACCGCAGCTGTTAATATTCCGTGCCGACCCATGAAGACTGTCCCCTCGATTTTGTCCGTTACAGTTAAATTGTAAAATCTTCGTGTGCCTAGGGAGACTTATTGGAATGTGAGGTGTTAATAAGGTGTGTTGGCGGCCCGCCACATGCTGTGTATGCTGATGTACAGGATGTTGCCCTGTAGTGGTAGTAGGCGACATCGCAGTTGGTACTTGCGACCGAGCAGCACAACATGGGCCCTCATAGTCCCTCGTCCAATCTCGCGTGGTGCGCAGTGTTGAGCATGCCGTAGCACTAGTGACACCAGCCTTGGCAAGAGTTGCACTTGACTGATGTCACGTTACGGAATATCCTGGACTGACACACCGTGCAGATTGTCGAAGGAACTAGAAGTTGTTGGCGGCGGCGTGTGGGTGGTGGTGCGGATGTGTCGGTGGTGTGGTCCGTTGTGTCTGTGGTGTTGTCTATTGTATTGTGTTGTGATGCAGTTGCGTTTGTGTCGAGTTGCTCCGGCGGACTCTGGTGTGCCGTGGTGGCAGCTCGATTTGAGCAGCAAGGGGCCACGTATGCGGTGGTCCACTGCCTGTGAGTCGTAAGGCCTGAGCAAACTCGGAAGTGGCTCCACCCATTACATGCATAGCATCTAACGGAGGTGGAGTCGTGGTGCAGTCGTCTCTGTCACACGCAGCTGGTATAGGTTTCTAGCCCAGGGTTTGACTCAATGCCAGCCCTGGGGGGCAGAAGTATGCGAAGAAAATGTAGCCCTATGGACGTACAATTTTGAGGGATTTCGCCAACCTAAACGGGGTTAGATCACCGAAACAACAGCCCGCACGTAGAACCGATTACTTTAGTAATACTTTCTACTAATTCAGTAAGGATCAGACAAGGATTAGGGACATAAAACCCTAAACACTTGTTTTGTTATTGGAGACGACCATCGATATGTGTATACATGCTCCGAAATTCGGGTGATGCTGAGACGGTCAAATGAGAAGTAAATGATTCCTATTAATACGTAAGTGGATTTATTATTTCTATGACTTCCAATAATATTATAACAGCTTTTTGGCGTACTAAAATATAAATTTTTCAATGCATTTGCCAAACCGCCCATCGACAATTGCAAAACCGCCTATCTTACGGCACTCAAATTTTACAGGAGAACGAAAAAAAAACTGTTTTTATTTGAAAGCACTGACTTGATAAGCAGTATTTTCTCTAGCTTTTATTTTACAAATCTGTAGTTTTAATAACGATTTATATGCTTAACTCTCGATGCCTGGTGTTCAGGTTTACCAAATCTAATTTTTGCCACATTAGCGATTTAGGCGGTTTTGTAAGTAGTTGATGCCTCCAATTGTTAAATTTCTGAGCATATCCTATGACGAATGAAAATGAGTCTAATCAACGGCGACCTACGATTTGGTTCGGACGATATTTGAAAGATAATCGATAAGTATGTCCGGTTTGGCTGTTTAATGCTAGATACACACATCGGAGAATGGTATCAATACTACGATCTATACCTCACTTGTGTTAGCGTAATACTACGTAGCCAACTACAATATTGATATTGTAATTTCTATACCAAATGTGTATTTTAGTGATAACCAAAGAACATAGTATACATATCGAGGGCTTATATTCAATACTCTCTATCTGCATTTTTCACAAAAATGAGATTCTGATATAAAAATCCATCTACGACTTAACTGTCATCGGTGATATTAATGCTGGCCTTGTATAACGCTTGACAGAAAAATTTACTATTAAATTGCAAAGTCGTAATTAACAGCAGTTATGACAGGTAAGTCCCAGATGGGTTCTAACATCACAAAGTAGTTTTTGTGAAAATTGCATATATAGGGCACTGCATATAAGCCTTCGATATACATATGTATGTAGAGAAGATGCAAGTCGGTCCGATTCTATGGCAAGTTTCGACTTCTTTCACCAACTGAAAATTCCACAGGATTAATTCATATTCTGGTTTCAGCATAAATAAGATTTTGTCTGGTGAACTAAGCCAGCCGCTTGCAAGTAGGGAAATTAAACGAGACAAGGAAAGTCTTTATACTCTACTATCTTTGGTTTAACTTTGCAGAAAACTATGTGAGCATCGATCAAAAAGTAAAATATCCCATTTTTTGGAAATCGCAAAAGACAAAAGTAAGTGGAAATGGGAGTACGGCCGATACACTTTTTCGTAGATATACATATGTATACCGACTTAAAAATATATAACGTATTATTGCATGCACTTTGTTTGCCACTATTTTCGAAGATGCCATTGATTGTATTGATGTGTGCTACTTGTTAATTAGCTTTTGCTAGAGAAAACTGCATGCAAACATTCACACATGTATAATTTCATCTATTTTTTATATTTAGTTTACTGCGCCTTGTATCGACAATAATTAATACACAGTATTACGCCAGAAGTCAAAATGATACATTTGAATTTAAATTAATATTCGGAACACTGTACTACGTATGTACATATATGTATGTAAATATGGATGTACATACATATCATCGTTTAAAGTACAACACCGCGTATAGTGATTCTGCAAAACCGCGTAACTGACATTGGCTGCCAAAAATTGGATTTGCTCACACAAGCTCTTGGCTCAAATCTTATCCATTCGTCCCGAAATATACTAGCAGATATGTGATTGCTTTATAAAAAAATGCGTGTGTAACACCGTACACATGATAGAAGTGAAAGTTCTTAAAAAAGGTGTGAGTACCAGCTACCTATTCACGAAATTGGATGTTTAACATATGTTTATGGTTCGGCAAACCATTAGGCAATTGAGTTACATACATAGCTTTGGTTAGAAATCAAACAATAATTTCATTTTATCTTATTAATTTTCTGATATACATATAATTTATTTACTCATTTTCCGGTAACACCACCTTATATGAGTTCGCGCTTCTAGCATCCATAGGACCGGGTTGTAATGGAAGTAATTGTATGTTTAACAAATAATTCGCCATTACCAAGGCACTAAGTAACGTACGCACTTTAGTTTGCAAAATGCATTTATTTAAGTTGAAAGAAGACAAATTCCTTTGTTCGGCATTTATTCTTACTCGCTTTCTATCTTCCAAGGCGAACTCATATATTCTTATCACGAATTCATATATTCATGTGGTAGCAAGAGTATAAAAACATAAAATTACCTTATAAATTAAAAGCATAAGTATCACATGTATGCGTAGTCCAATTCACGAAATCATTTCATCGATCTGAGTAGAAACTAAGTGCATAAACTCTATTTAGCCTTAATTGTAATCATGAAATCGTGTTCATTCATTCCGTTTCTACGCAAACGCATGAAATGATTTCATGAATTGGCCTACGCATAATGGTAGTAAATGACAGAATGAATTACAACAAACACATCCTTTTGACATAATGCAAGCCGAAAACGTTGGTTCAAATCAATCCGCAATCAAGTTGGACGTTTTGCCCACAAACATTGCAATTTTGCGAGCAGTCTCATTGTAAAATCTCATTTTTACAATTTCATAGTTTCGGNTTCAAGTTGGACGTTTTGCCCACACACATTGCAATTTTGCGATCAGTCTCTTTGTAAAATCTCATTTTTACAACTTCACAGTTTCGGCTTACATTTATAAAATTCAACGAAAGCACGTACCTATTTCGGCTGAGCTATCCATTTTCGGTTATTTAGTGTACAAAATAAATGCAAATTAAATGAGTTTGTACAAAATGCCCATAATGAGCGATAAGTTGTACAACTTGCCAGAAAATCCAATTTTTTTTATCTTTCATATAACCACGACATAAATTCATTCAACAGGCCCACAAACGGTGCAATCTAGAGCAAAACAATTAGTTTGTTCCAGTACTTTTCGGACTAAAACCTGTGGAAATGTCAAACTACAATTTTACTCTCTCTAGTGAGAGTAACAGGAGAACAGATGCAGAAGTGTACGGGAACGCAAATAGCACTTTTACAGCAAAAACGTCATTTGGTTTGCTTACTTGTCATTAGTACAAGACTGATTTGGCTGAAAGATCACTAAATAACTATTAAAATCTATATAATTAATAATAATTGCATATATGTATATTCGAACATTTCATTATTTACTTCCATTTTTTAACAAATGTAAGGTTATTTGCTTTCACCGCGCTCTGTTTTTGTACACAAATGCAACTCTACCTATCGTTTGACACTTTTCATGAATTTGCCAGAAGAAAAACTCCGGACTTAATCTTGAAATTTCATTCTAAGAACAGTTGCTCAGTTACTCTCACGAGAGTGTTCCCAGATACCAAGTTGAACCAACGGTCGCTACGTTTATGGCTTTCTTTAAGAATCGGGCGAGAATTTCAACTGCTCCTGTAACACTACCTTATATGAGTTGGCCTTGCTATCATCCTCACATATGTTCATCAGAGTATACCAACGAAGGACGAGTTAGTAGAAGGAGATAGCGAGAGCACAAAACTACTCTAGACAAGTAAGAAAGTCTAAGTTCGGGCGGAGCCGAACATTAAATACCCGGCGCAGGTACTAAGTATATGATTTTCACCTTTGCGAAAGCTACCGCTACATGGTAAGCCGGTGTATTGAGTAAATTAGCGTCCTTAAATTTCGAAATATTTAAGTTTAAAGCATTTCTGAAATATGCCCTTATATGAAAAGTGGTCGTAATTTGAATTTGATTCCAATAATTTTCAACGTTTTGCTTCTATGTGGCAAGCACAATATCATACCGAGTTTGGTACAAATTGGTAGAACGGTTACCGTGATACATATATATGATCATAAGTGGGCGGTGCTACGCCCATTTCCAAAATTTTACCATAAACGTATTTCTTGATAAAGAATTGTTGCAAGCATCAATTTTGAGTAAATTAGCTTTAATATTTATTGATTTATCGAAGATTTCGTATTTCTCCAAATTACCGTTATATGGGAGGTGGGCGTGGTTATTGTCCGATTTTAAAAATTTTCGGCGATTTGTTATGCTGTAACAAGACTAACAACTGTGCCAAGTTTGGAAGAAATTGGTGCAGCGGCTACCAAGATATACACATGTATCCAGAAGTGGGCGTGCCTACGCCCATTTTCCAAAAATGTATAATATTCTTATTTTTCGTCTAAAAATTATTGTAAATATCAATTTTGAGTGAAGAATCTTCAGTAGTTACTGTGAGGACTAAATATCCGCGGAATTTAGCCCACACGAACGCAAACCCCTACACCAACAATAACGACTACACCGGCAACTACTACAGCAACATCATCGAAACGGCTAACCAACACGAGATACCGTATCAACACTCCTTTGCGACACCGTCACTATAGCAACGCAACATGTAGCCATACAACTCAGCAACACGAAGAACACCAGCTATAACAGATGGGACTTGGCAACATACGAGACAGTCAGCACGGAGCTGTGGTCGTGGACGCACAGCTACTAGAGAATAGCTCTCGACTTGTACATAGGCGACTATACAAGGCCTGGCTGTTCAAAGGTAGAGCGCCGCCACCCCACAGTCAACCGTGAAGCCGCGCGACGGCGACGCCAGTTCGCCTACCAGCCCCGCGCCGACGCCGCCCAGAGGAGCGCACCGACGCCGCCCAAAATCTAAGCGTCGTTAGCGAAGCCGTGGTCGTGAACGCACCGCTGCTAATGAATAGCGCATGTCCTGTACATAGGCGACTATACAGGGCTTGGCTGTTCAAAGGTAGAGCGCCGCCACGCCACAGTCCACCGCGAACACGCGTAACGGCGACGCCCGCTCGCAACGCAGCAGAGAGCCGACGTCGTACATCCGCAGAGCGCCGGCATAAGAACGCCGACGTCACCCAGCAGCCGCGCACCAACGGAGTAACGCCGTAGTCACCCAGCTGCCGCGCACCATTAGGGAGCGCCAACGTCGCCCAGAGTCTACGCGTCAGTAGCGGAGCCGTGGTCGTGAACG
The DNA here is from genome assembly GCF_001687245.7 of Rhagoletis zephyria. Lineage (NCBI taxonomy): Eukaryota > Metazoa > Arthropoda > Insecta > Diptera > Tephritidae > Rhagoletis > Rhagoletis zephyria. Next base: position 274,146 of record NW_016157161.1, on the reverse strand, counting down.
CACAGCTACTAGAGAATAGCTCTCGACTTGTACATAGGCNGCAGCATACAACGAACAGGAGGCCCACTGGAGAGACGAAAGTGAACCAAAGATACCGTTAACCGTGAATCAAGGCGAAAGAACCGCTAATGTGCCCGTTAGGCCGCCAACGCAGCGCCAGTTAACATATCCACCACCAACGACATCCATCGCACCAAACGCTGACGTGCTAAACAACGGCAACCATGTGCCTACCGTTACCTTTGCGCCCATCATCGACCAGGTACGCAAGTGGTCGGTGAAGTACGATGGAGGACGCGACCCGTTGGCGTTTGTAGAACGATTAGAGGAGCTGGCCGGCGTCTACACATTAGATGTAGACCTATTACCGAAGACGATGCCTGAATTGCTAAGTGGCACCGCCCTCCATTGGTACCGCAACAACAACGAGCATTGGACTAACTGGGCGTCATTCAAACGTGATTTCCTGCACTTTTTCCTATCGGCCCGGTATTTTGAACGCCTGGAAGATGACATAAGGCAACGGAGGCAGCGCCCGCGAGAAAATTCAAGGACTACGTGATCGCGATTCAAAACCTGATGCGACACGCGGGTCACAGTAGGGAACAACGGCTGGAAAGGATTTTTCGAAATAGCCACCCGGAGTACTTGCTCTACATCAAACGGCGAGATTTTAACACTTTGACGGAACTCCTCACACTCGCAGAAGACTACGAAAGCATCTACGAAAACCATCGGCGGGCCCCAGAAACCGCCCGACGAGAAATAGCGAGGCACGTTGGTGACGACACCATTATGTCACCACCCCAACCGAGACAGGCATTTCAGCAACGACCGCCACCACCGCACCGGGACCGGCGCGATGAAGCCCCCGAGTACAGCGCCGGACAACCAATAATTTTGAGCCAGGAACGCGGCCGCCTCTACGCCCAAAACTCGTTGGGTGGAGCGCCCGCGGAAGCCGTCATCGACACAGGAGCCTCGAGAAGTTTCGTGTCCGCCAGCGTGGCGGAGCAATTGGTTAGCTTGGGGAGAGGCAAAAAGATAACTGTGGCCATAGGAATCCGATGGTACCAGGAACCAAATATCCACAACGCCGTTCTGCATGTCATGCCTGGAGCAATTGACGACATCATTTTGGGCCTGGACACACTAGGGGGAATGGGAGCTACGGTGTCCTGCGGAGTGCACCGCGTCGTATTGACGGAGCCACCTATACAACCCACGTTGACGACACCAAGCGAGCCAACACCAAGCACCGAGGACTCCGAACCACCAACCATGACGAACCATCGCCCACCAAGGAGCAGAAAAGGGAGGCGCCGTACAAGACGACGGTACGCAAGGGAGAGGGTCAGCAGAATAGAACACGAGGACCCCAACCACGAAGATGAGACAGGCCGCATACGCGACTTTCTAGCCGANGCCCCCAACCACCCGCCATGACGAACCATCGCCGACCAAGGAGCAGAAAAGGGAGGCGCCATACAAGACGACGGTCCGCAAGGGAGAAGGTCAACAGAATTGAACACGAGGACCTCAACCACGAAGATGAGGCAGCCCGCATACGCGACTTTTTAGCCGAAGAACTGCAAAAATTCGAGACTATTAGCGGAGTAGCCACAGTGGGAGAGCACCGGATCATCATGACTGACGAACGTCCCATCAAACAGCGGTACTTCCCGCGCAACCCTGCAATGCAATCTATTATCGACACGGAAATCGATGAGCTACTCAAGAAAGGATGTATTGAGCCGTCTCGCAGTCCGCACAGTGCACCGATCGTACTAGCCCGGAAGAAGAACGGCAAGTGGCGCTTATGCGTGGACTACCGGCAGCTCAATGCCCGGTCAGTACCGGACGCATACCCCTTGCCGAGGATACAGCACATATTGGACAAACTGCGCCAGGCGAAGTACA
>NW_016157161.1:223847-272010 GCF_001687245.7 Rhagoletis zephyria | reverse complement strand
TGTCGATCCCAGGATGAGGAGGCAGTCCCCTGGAAACTGTGTGTGCCCAGCCCCCTCCGTCGACGAGTACTGAGGGAGAACCATGACATACCAAGCGCGGGGTACATGGGTATTCGCCGAACAGTAGCACGGATTGCCAATCGGTATTATTGGCCAGGAATGTTTCGCGACATCAGCCGGTACGTCCGTCAATGTGAGTCCTGCCAGAAGTACAAGGAGGCACAACACAAACCAGCCGGCAAGATGCTCTCGCAGGTCGCTCAAGAACCTTTCGCCACGGTGTGTGCCGATTTCATCGGACCTCTACCACGGTCCACGCATGGCAACACCATGCTACTTGTGTTTTTCGACAGATTTAGCAAGTGGGTCGAGTTGGTCCCCATGAGACGGGCCACAGCGGGAGGACTTCGCCGCGCGTTTAGGGAGCGTATCCTCGCCCGATTTGGTATACCCAAGGTCTTCATCTCGGACAATGGTGTACAATTTACTAGCACGCTCTGGCAGCGTTACCTCCAGGGGGTGGGGGTGCGCCAACAATTTACGGCCCCGTATACACCCCAGGAGAACCCGACGGAACGCGCCAACCGCACTGTAAAGCGAATCATCGCACAGCTTACGAAGACACAACATAGGCGGTGGGATGACCTCCTCCCAGAAATCACACTCGCCGTAAATACGAGCGTCACAGTCTCCACAGGATACAGCCCAGCGTTCCTGGTGCAAGGACGGAAACCACGACTACCAGGAGCACTCTTCGACGAAATAAATATCGGAACAGGCGAAATAGCCCCGACGGCCCAGGAAAAGTACACAAGGATGCAGGAAGCATTCAGGATCGTCAGACAAAATATGGAACATGCCACGACCGACCAAGCGCGCCACTATAACCTGCGTCGCCGGGAGTGGAACCCAAAAATCGGCGAGCTGGTCCTCGCCAAAGAACACCGTCTATCTAAGGCAGCAGAGGGTTTTGTGGCAAAACTAGCCCCAAAATATGCCGGCCCCTACCAGATACTCCGATACGTTTACCCGGTAATCGTGGAGCTACGAAAGACCGACGACGGGAGGACAAGAACGGCGAACCTGGCCGAACTGAAGGCGTACAAGACGGCCGAAACACAACAACTTAGCAACACGGAAAAGGGAGGAAACATCCCAAGCCTTAAGCCCGCCGAAGAGGGGGGGAAGTGTGAGGACTAAATATCCGCGGAATTTAGCCCACACGAACGCAAACCCCTACACCAACAATAACGACTACACCGGCAACAATAACGACTACAGCAACATCATCGAAACGGCTAACCAACACGAGAGACCGTATCAACACTCCTTTGCGACACCGTCACCATAGCAACGCAACATGTAGCCATACAACTCAGCAACACGAAGAACACCAGCTATAACAGATGGGACTTGGCAACATACGAGACAGTCAGCACGGAGCTGTGGTCGTGAACGCACAGCTACTAAAGAATAGCTCTCGACTTGTACATAGGCGACTATACAAGGCCTGGCTGTTCAAAGGTAGAGCGCCGCCACCCCACAGTCAACCGTGAAACCGCGCGACGGCGACGCCAGTTCGCCTACCAGCACCGCGACGGCGACGCCAGTTCGCCTACCAGCACCGCGCCGACGCCGCCCAGAGGAGCGCACCGACGCCGCCCAAAATCTAAGCGTCGTTAGCGAAGCCGTGGTCGTGAAAGCACCACTGCTAATGAGTAGCGCATGACAGGGTAGAGCGCCGCCACGCCACAGTCCACCGCGAACACGCGTGACAGCGACGCCCGATCGTGGGGCAACAGTGCGCTGGCATAGTAGAACGCCGACGTCACGTAGCAGTAGAGAGCCGACGTCGTACATCCGCAGAGCGCCGGCATAGTAATGCCGACGTCACATACTAGCAGAGCGCCGACACAGTAGCGCCGACGTCGTATGGAAGCAGAGCGCCGACGTCGCACAGAAGCAGAGCGCCGGCATAGTAACGCCGACGTCACATAGCAGCAGAGCGCCGACGTCGCACAGACGCAGAGCGCCGGCATAGTAACGCCGACGTCACATAGCAGCAGAGCGCCGACGCCACACAGAAGCAGAGCGCCGGCATAGTAACGCCGACGCCACATAGCAGCAGAGCGCCGGCGTCGCGACCGAGCGACGATGCAGCAGCGCCGACAGAATAGCACCGTTAGGAATTTACATCCCGTTAATCATATTGTGTTTGTAATCTTAAGAATTTCCACGTTATAGAGAATAAGGATAAATAAATAAATTACTATTTGCAAAGGCCCCCACAATAAAAATTTATTGTAACGGACCCTGGGCACGGCGAGTATATCCCAGCATAGAAAACAGAAGCGACGGGGCCATCACAGAAAACGCTTCGTTACATTACTAAAATATCGCAGTTTTGCTATTTCTGAAAATTACCGTTATATGGGAGGTAGGCGTGGTTATTGTCCGATTTTGCCCATTTTCAATACCGTCCGTCTTACGCCCGAAAGAAGTGCACATACCAAGTTTCGTTAAGATATCTCAATTTTTACTCGAGTTATCGTGTGCACAGACGGACGGACGGACAGACAGTCAACGCTTAATCGATTTCTCTTTTCATTCTGATCATTTATGTCTATATCTATCTCGATTCGTTTGGCCTGTTACAAACAACCGTTATGTGAACAAAGTTATAATACCCTTGTGCACAAGTACGCTCGGGTATAAAAATTACACGCACAATGACAAACATGAACAAATGTGCAACAAACACATAATTTCATAAAGACAATCAGTACAGTCCGGATTAAATCAATGAGCAGCTTATTAGATTTGTTTTCGTTTGTACTACATATGTGCATATATACATGTACACAAACATGTATGTACATACACAAACATATGTACTACGTACAAATGTATATACAACCATTCAAACATATGTACATACATGGAAACAATGCTGTCCATAAGTAAATATGTATGTACATATGCCCATCAGTCATCAACGAAGCCCGTTTGCTTCATCATAAATATATCCATACAAACATACATATGTACATATGTACGATTGGATGTAGTTACGCGAAGCACGCTTGCATCATTTATACATATATTGGTTGGTAGCGGCAGAGCTGAAATGCGCAATGAGTTCGTTCATACATACATATATATGTATACATATATGTATATATGTATAAATACATGCGTGCATTCAAACATACATACCCTGCAAAAAATTGTGCGACTAATCTCTAAAGCGAGTATTCCGAGATTACTCTCAATCGGGTACAATTGGGCATTAATTAGGCCCAACTAGTCTCATACGGGTACTATTGGAGGTCAATTAGTCTCGACTCATCCCTTAAGGGTATAATTGGAGATCAATTAGTCCCCAACTCATCTCTAACGGGTACTATTAACGATTTAATGATATGTACGCACTTAGTCAATGAAATTTCATGTACGGCGTTGGCACGCAGAGAGAGTATTCGCCTAACAAAACTGAGCACCCCGGTTCGAATCTCAGCTGGCGCAAATTTTTATTTTTATTTTTTAAAAGTGACTAGGCGCTTCTCATACCCGTTCGGGTATAAAGGTGAACAATTAGTCTCTTCATAGGACATGCTCGAACAAAAGCGATCAATTCATTCCATATAAAGAGATCAAAAGTGGTATTAGTCGCATGCTCCTTTGCGATTGCTCCCGGAGTCATCCCGGATTAGTCCCATTTTTTGCAGGGTATATACATATGTAGGTACTTGTACCCGTCATGCGTCGCTTTATTTATTTTTTCCCCTTCCCTATACTACCTTCATCTTCCTTCTCACTCATGTAACGTTTTCAGTTTTCAAAATTTCACTCTCCATTTTTGCGATACCGCCGCCTAAGACGTTTCACTTGAAAAAGGGAACCATTTTGAAATATGAGTGTTTTTACACTCTAGAACAGTGCTGTCCAACCGGTAGTTCGCGGGCGCCTAGTAGTACGCGACCTGTATTTTAGGTGCCCCAAACAAAAAGATGGACAGAGGAATACTCTGTACCGAACTACGCCATTTCCGGTTGTAATTGCGAAATCCCATTAGTCTAATCAAATGTTTCTTGCCAAGGGGCATCTATACAAGGTGGTGTTGCTGGAACAGCTTATTTGATATTTTTGTCTCTACACTAGTACAGCAGAATGTAATTAACTTCACTAAACTCATGGGGCGTTGGTACCGGCTCACAACGTCATAGAAACAGTAATAAAACGCTGGAAAGGTATTTTTGAGTACTATTGAAAACTCAATCCTCTTTACGATGGTTAAATAAAAGGAAATACATAAAATAATGTAAGATGTCTACCACCCTGCTATGGAGGTATCTTACGAAGTTATAAGTGATGGTCAAAATTGCAGTACCCAAGCATACGAACCAAATATTCGCTTTGATTTTTCGAAAGCCAACTTTAAAATGCTTAACAAAGAACTGTCTAAATTGTCGTGGCCTGCATTTAAAGAAAATATTGAACAAAGCGTTGCACTTTTTAACTTTACTTTACATAAATTATTTGAAAAGCATGTGCCTAAACGCATGTAACAGTTATGGTTCACTAAAGAACTGAAAAATTTGAAAAACAGAAAGTCGCGTTATTTTAGATTACACAAAAAACCGGTTTACACTCATATTATGTATAATACTCACTTTTGCGTCATAAGTTTTTTGAATTAAACAAAAAGTGTTATAAAGCTTACTTGTGTAAAATCAAACGGCGTATAACATATAACCCCAAATCATTTTATGACTTCGTAAACTCCAAGCGAAATGTACGTGGGTTTCCTTCCGCCATGAAGTATCAAAATACCGTCTCTAGTGATAATCAAACAATTTCTAACATGTTCGCTCAGTTTTTTAAATCCAATTATTCCATTAACTCACATGCTAACATTGACTATCCTTTTAAACTATGTCCAATGAACTCAATAAATATCCCAGTAAGATCTCCCGATGATGTAGTAGTTTATCTGAAATTCTTAAAGCAGTCCTTCAGTTATGGTCCTGACCAGATCCCTACTTGTATTCTTATAAATTGTTCTAATTATCTCTATGAGCCGTTAACAGCGATATTTAATTTATCTCTTAAAGAGGGCGTTTTTCCAACTATATGGAAGGAATCGTTCATAACCCCGTTACATAAAAGCGGTAGCAGATCTTCAGTGGAGAACTAGCGGGGAATAGCTAAGCTTTCTGCAATTCCTAAATTATTTGAGGCAATTATAACAAATCAGTTGACGCATTCTATCTCTTCTAGCATTTCATATAGTCAACATGGATTTTGCAAGGGCAAATCAACTTCTACAAATTTACTCGAATTAACATCCTACATATCAAAAGCATTTAGTGAAAGCAAAACTGTTGATGTTATATATACTGACTTCAGTAAAGCATTTGACAAAGTGTGCCACTCGTTGCTCATCTACAAACTTGATCTTCTTGGTCTTCCACCTAATTTTCTACGTTGGATCTCTTCATACGTCTATGATAGATCACAAAGGGTAATGTTTAAAAATACTATCTCTGACGTCATTGATGTTACTTCAGGGGTCCCTCAAGGTAGCCACCTAGGCCCGGTTCTGTTCTTGCTTTTTATAAACGATATTTCTACAGATATACAATTTTCCAAAATTTCAATGTATGCAGATGATAAAGCTTTGTAAATCGTACGTTTCAATTAATGAAAGGTCTTTGCTACAATCAGACTTAGACAGCATGGCTTACTGGTGTCAAGTAAATCTTATGCCTCTAAATCTTAAGAAATGTAAAGTAATGAGCTTCTCGCGAAGAGCTGTTCATCCCACTTCTTATACAATAGGTAACCATAACCTGGAACAGGTATACAATTTTGTGGACCTTGGTATCACAATGGATCCTAAGCTTAATTTTAATCTTCATATTAATGTGACAGTCAACAAGGCTAAAGGTGTACTTGCATTTGTGAAACGATGGTCAAACGAATTTTGTGACCCTTATATCACTAAAACCCTGTTTACAACATTAGTTAGGCCAATTCTGGAATACGGTTCGGTGGTTTGGAATCCAAGGTATCAAATTTACTCAGACAAGATAGAGTCAATTCAAAAACAATTCCTACTTTTTGCTTTAAGAAATTTCCGTTGGGATTCTCAATATAACCTTCCACCTTATATGAGCCGATTAAAACTTATTAATCTTCCTACACTTTCCAGCCGCAGGCAAATGATTCGTACAATTTTTATAGTTAAATTACTAACAGGCTCAATTTCAAGTCCGCTTCTTCTTGGCGAAGTTAGCCTTAATGTTCCCTCCCGGGTATCTAGACACTTTTGCCCCCTATTTCTGAAAGCTTGTAAAACTAATTTTGAATTGCACGACCCACTCCGTTGCTTATGCCAGGATTTTAACTCTCATTCCAGCACGTTTGATATATCAGATCCGCTTTTCAGCATTAAGAAATCTATACTGTCCTCTCTCAATAAATGAATCATTAAAATAAAGACATAAAATTGGCTGATGAATTTAGTTCTGTAGCTGAACAGTTTTTGATCTCGACACTTAACAAACTCCTGCCTATCGTGACTCGGCGCAAAAATTGAAAATACTGGTTCCGTACGTCATGCGGACTGCGCCCCGCGTGCGGATGGGCGGGAATGGAGGGTAAAAACCGTTGGGATATTATTATTATTATTATATACATATATATTTGACATCTGGGAGCACTAGATTTCCTATATATAAGAGGAAACCCACACCGATCAGTAAAGTATTTACATATTTCTAATGTTTCACGGTTTCAAGAATACAAGGCAGATTATTAGTTTGATACTAGGAATGTGCTGAGCCGATATCCTTAAGTATTGATCGAAAATGGGTACTAGGCTTTCGAACTTTTAAAAACACCTAAGGGAGGATAAAATAATTTTAAAAGATGACTTTGTAAGAAAACGATTTTTCTTCAGGAGGACACAATATTCGTTTCATTTCTCTACAAAATTAGCGGAAGAGGCATTTTAAGAGTTTTAATAAATTCATAAAAAAAAATCAACAATAAGCCATTCCATGAATGGGACAAAAACATTTCAATGAAGTAAAAAAACGAACATAGGTACATCCATATATGTTATGTTATAAGTAAGTGGGACCATTTAATTTTTAATTTAAACTTTTCTGTGTGTTGCGCCCTCTATAATTTAATAAATACACTTAAAAACTCGTACTTTCGAAAGCAGAATTCTTATCAACTTTGATTTACCCTCTTTTAACCGACTTCAAAAAAAGGGAAGGTTATCAATTCGTCGGAATATTTCTTTTTTTAATGTATGTTACCGCATAACTTTAGACCACGTCAACCGATTTCGATAACTCTTTTTCGATCGGAAAGGTAGTGTCTCATACTAAATTGGTTTAGATTCGATCATTGGATCATACAAAAATTTATGGGACTCCTAAATTTTCATTGAGAATTGAAGTCGGTTGTGTTTTTTGCTTAAAAATTACTTGTTTACATTCATGCAATTGATCAGTCGGATCAATATGCTGCTTATGTATTCCAAACACGACATTTGAAGAAAAAAAATAAAATTCCCAGCTGCACCTTTTACGCTTGCAAGCAATTCTAACATATTTATATGTATTTTATTTCTTTTTTTATTCATACATTTAATGTTGCATTCACACTCACACATTGCCATATTAACAAATCAATCGCAAATCAACCATTAATTGCGACACTTCCGTGGTACTCATCTTCACACCTCATTCATCATACTGAATCGTTAATCGCGGCAAATATAATAATTGAAACTCAATGCCAATCGTGCTACTGGTCTGCGCCTAATTTGTACTTGTACAATGTACGAGTACATACTCATATACATAAATTATATATTGCACTGATTCAAAATGCTATAATAAATTTGCAACGATTGGGAAATGCGAAAAAAAACGTAAATTCAAATAAAAAACTCATAAAAAAACCGGACTCACTTGAAATCCCCTTGACTTGGAAACCAACCATCCGGTCCTTAAATTATCCCGTTAAAAATGCAGATAACGATCCTAGCTTGCAACCGCAATATGCGGAAGAATGTGACTCCACAGCAGCAATAGGAGCTGAATACTTCGAGGAAGACCTCGATTTAGCAGATGCCAATCGGCAAAATCGTAATAACTTCTCTTGGCCTCCACCCAAGGAAGACAGTCCCGTTGTACCGACAGCAGCTCCACTTTATATTCCTCCACCGGAAACTCAACATGCAGTAGCGAAGCCCCTGAAAATTCCACAACCACAATCTGAAAATGAATTGAATAAGGGGCAATCTCGGTCACAGAATAAAGAACAGCAACAAGTACAGTATTGTCAACCGAATTGGCAAAGTAAGTCGGCACCCCAGCTGACTATCGGATTGCAGCCGCCCGAAATCGAATCCAGTTCGGAAAGTTTTACTTCAACTTCCACAACAACGACTACTACTTCAGAAGAATATCAGCGAATGTATGCCGCTCAGGTGCAAGCCTATCAAATGCAACAAGTTTATGAGCAGCAATCTGGATCTGAGTTAGACTACCATATGGATATGGAAGTGGCTACAATGCAACAGAATTTGCAGGAATCGTCTTGTATAAGCTCGTCTGAGTATATTTCTGGACGCCGTAGTGCTCAGGAATGCGTTGAATCCTTGGCTGCTCCATTGAACACTTACAAACTCATTGATATGGTGAGAGAAGTAACGCCCAGCCCTATTCCTCCTCCAAACAATCTGGGTCCTAAGCATGTTGTTTTCCTGGACGAACCCGAGACAAAAGAAATTCCAGCAGAAGTCATCGAAGAAAATTTGCCAGAAGAAACAAAATCTGGTAAGAAAATGACCTCACAAACTGAAACTACTACCTCAGACACTTCAGAAAGAAATGATATAGAACGTAAAAATTCTACAATTGAATGCGGAAACTGTCAAAAAAACAAAGAGGAAGGCGAAACTTTTGTTAAAACTCAACGTAGTGAAATACTGGAGTGTCAGCGAATATTTCAGCCAACTCCTGAGATTAAAATTGAAATTCCTCCAGTGCGTCAAATACCCCCATCGAAAATTCCGAACCCAGTGCCGAAAGAGTGGATTAATCCTTTGGTTAGGGTGTTGACTACGGCACCCGATGTGCCATTTCACTTAGTGGAGTGTCCATGCCCTAAGCCTTGCGATTGTGAGTTCGTAGCTTTGGAAACAGATAAACATATTGAAGAAACTATAAAAAGAGAGGAAGTTAAACAAACCGAAGTGCCAGAAGAAATTAAACCGATCGAGGAAGATCCACCGAAAGGTTCACGACTCGCAAGTGCTATGACTACCGCGCCAGAGTGGGAAGTGCATTTTCAGCCGCCCCCTTCTGAAATGATCCCACTTCCCGAAGAAACCACTCCATATATGCCACCACCAATCGATATGAAACCATATATGCGGGAAGACTATAGGCCCAAATCTCCCTTTTTAAGCGCACTAACAACAGCACCAGAACGCCCTTTTGAGGGTCATTTCGATAGAGACGTGCCTATTCATTTGCTCGATCTCCCCACACCTAAGGAGCACCTTACTTTGTCCGATGCCTTACGTACTGCACCCGAACGGGCATATACACCGCTCAATCCAGCAAATTTCACACACTTGTTTGAGGAACAAGAAATAGAAAAGGAGAAAAAGAAACATGAATTTCAAGTTCTTGACCGAGAGAAGGAATTAGGCATTACCGCACTTGACAGTGAGTCTATCCAATACTATACAACGGAGAAGCGTAACACTTCCCAGCAACGAAAATCGTCCGCATTTGCGGCAATGCAAGCATTCCAACCAACCCAAGCGCCACTTATCTCCAATACTCCATGCCAATCTATTACGTCCTATTCCAAACATGAGTCTGATCCCGATTATGAAAGATATTATAAAGCTAAAGAGCGCAATAAAAAACGTATTGATTATTACCATAAAAAAGAAGAAGAACTTCAACAACAACAAGTTCAAGAAATTAAAATACTAGACACATCACAGACTAAACAATGTCAATCGTCCTCATTAAATTCCTATACCAAACAAAGTTCTTCCTCTGCATCCTCTTCCGCAGTCCAAACAGAATCAAACACCACTTCTACCAGCACATACGCCTCCAACTCAACTCAAGCTTCAAGTTCATCGTATCAAAGTAATGCCGGCACCGCCCTCTCTGACACGAAAATTGATTTGCAAGAAGTTATTGACGAAACCACAGAAGAACTTGAACATTCTGAAGTGCTCTTTCCACCACCATCTCCGCTAAGCCATCTCCAAGGTAAAGCCGTTATGTCCGGTTTACACAAAGCTGATACGATACCAAAATATCAACGCAATTGGACAAAACTGCCCACACAAAGTCCTGTTCGCACTCCAGAGCCAAGCGAACTTCGAGAAAATATCCCACTCGCTTTTGTAGATTCACCTGCTGCAAACTCATCAAGTAACCCGGTCCACAAGCCTGTGGCCCAAATAAGTACAACTACTGCAAACGAATCGAAGAGACAAGAGCAATCTTCGTTGACTGAACAACGGACAAAATCGCAAACTCAAACCAAACGACCAGTCGTGCCTGTTATAGTGGAAGACAGAGTGACTCCCCAAGTAACAATGGCTTTTCAATCCCTTGATGAACACTTACAATTAGACGAATCACAAAGACCAAACCGACCCTACACTCCATCAATTAGCAATAAACCTGTTCCAATAATTCCCTTTTATCAAACGCCGGAAGCACTCTGCTTTGACGAGTGCCCAGCCTCTCATGCTCGCACTTATGATCGACGCTCAGCTTCACCATTCCCGGACCGTGCACGATCCCCTGCTCCGGGCCCACCACCAAATCCGCTAGCAGCTATCCGCACACCACGAGTGAAAGATAATGAGTTGTCTTCCTTATCTCCGCGTATACTTCAAGCTGGCTCAATTACCACTGGACAAAGCTACTTGGGAGCTCAACAACAACAGCAAACCGAGATTATATCACATCTAGAACAAACTAGCAAAACAGGAAGTCAAAGCTACACTAAGATACCCGAAAGAATTCAGGAACATCAAATTGGTAATTACACAGTACAACGCCAAGAAAAAGCGTCCCACAAATCCGATCAAAAGCAATCGAGCTTGGAAAGCCAAACAAAAATGCAAATTGGCGATACCCAGATTGAGAGAAGACGCCGAGTAACTGAAGAATATGAACACACTCAAAGCGCCCGTTCTGTAGAGATTCGTACAGGCACAAAAACTACTGCAGTCGCTCCCGCTTCGTCAGCTACGGAGCGCCGTCAATCATACGGCAAAACAGGTTATGTTGCTAATCAAGCGCGCCGATTATCCGGCTTGGAACAAGAGATTACAAATTTGACAAGTCAGTCGCAGGCAATTAGCGCACGCGCCGCTGCTTTAACGGATACATCATTTCCACAAATAAGTTCTCCTGAACCGGTATCGAAGTTTCCGACTAAACCATTGCTTCCTCCACACGATGAACCTAAGCGTCCCAGCTATCTGTTTTCTGCGACCCCTTACAACAAAATGGTTGGTCCCCCGCCAGGATTCAATGAGCAAGAAAATGAGCAGAAACAGAATCAACAACAGTTGTCTTCCTTTCATGCTTTAACTACATATGGAGCATCTATGGCTTCGAAACAACAAAAATCATTAAGTACATATTCAAGCAGCAACTTCACAACTTCCACAAGCACAGCATCATCATTATCACAGCAAGCTAATGCCGCTAACGTTAGCAGTCTAACAAAAGCTTCTATTACTAATAATAATCAAGCTGACGCGGCAAGTGCCACGACCGCCGCCGCCAGTGCCATTTGCCCCGTAACGGGGACATTCTGTCGTCCAGGTCACACTTGCTGCCGACAGCAACAGTTGCAAGCGCAAACCATTGCAACTGGCGTAGTTAATTATACTGAGAATAATAACGTAACATATCGGCCGAACGCTTCCACAGGTATAACGGATATTAAGACTAATGCACAAACCACCGCAACGGCTATCGCTACCGCGGCCAATGCTATTGCGTATGCCACTGACACAGCGCCGCCTTCCTCAAGCACTGGTTCTGCCGCTGCTGCCGCGCCTACTTCTTTTCCGCCACCCAATACCATTGATAACAACAAGTCTAACGTTGATTTCGGCGGTTCTACAGGTGTAGGAGGCAAGGGAGCCTTTGGCGCCACCTCGGCTCCAAAGCGTGGACGTGGAATCTTTAACAAGGCGGTCGGTCCCGGTGTTCGCGTACCTTTGTGTAACAGCTGCAACATCCAAATCAGGTGATGACCGCATGCTGAGTCGAATATGTATTGGTGTTTTAACGTTATCGCCCGCTGATGTTGATATGCAAAATATGGTTTACTTTGTACCGCCCTATGTGCATGTTGTTCATTCATGAAAATTGCCCCTTACATTTTTTTACTTTTAGATGGTAACCACTAATATTGTTAATAGCCAGCTCTTTTAGTTTGATATGTACATATATATGTACCTATATGTATGTATGTACGTATTTTTAATGCTGAAATTATTTTTGAGTTTCGCAATAATTGCTCAATTTAAATAGTCATACGTAAACTGCATGCGGTATTTAACCTAATCGTGTCCTTGGCTTTATGCCTTGGTATTTCATTTTTGTTCGTTTTACAGAGCTTTGCACTAAACCCACTAACGCTAACGCCATACCTAAAGACAACATAAATGAAAAAAAATATAAAATTCTGTCGGACAATATTGAAATGGGTGCTAACTCAAGAGCTGACGGTGAAGCGACCGCAATGTTGGCAGAATCGATTGGGCGCATAAATATGGCAGATAAAATGGACAACTTTATGGCGGAAGCAGGAAAAGTAATTTCTAACATGTTGGAAGCTCGCTTGGCTAGCAATGGCCACACATTTTCGGCTTCCTCACATGGCGGCAGTACATCCAGTTTACGTAGCAATTGCAGTTCCAATCAGTCGCGAAGCCCAACGCTCATTCGCAAGCGTTTCGATTTGGACGACTTTAAAAATATTGATCCCTCCGACCCAGTCTCTTTAAAACCTGTTGTAGCCATCCAGCAATCGCCACAAGTTGCGGCCTCTTCGATTATAAGCCAACAGACGGATCCACACGCACCGAAAATATCTGAAAATGTTATTCTCCCAATGGATTTGCCTACAAGCCGTGCCATGGGCAAAGTTCTTGACCTTTGTGAAAGCAATAAGCAAAATGCTTTGAAGATAGAGAACAAAAGCGATCCTTTAATATCGCTAAATACATTAGGTGCGAAGTCAGCTAGCACAAACTGTGATAATAACTGCCAAGCAGCAGATGTGCCGCCATCGATGGTAGTAAGTCAGCCTCAAACAGTAGTATACCGCGAGAAGTCCGGTAGACCACGAAACTCAGGCTCGGGTCATCGAGGTGGCGAATTGTCCATTCATGCGATGGATCGTAGGTCGTATATCGAACCGAAGGATGTCAACGTTAGTGATAGCGCTCGAGATGGCCCCGCATTCAGTATTAGCGTCAAAGCATTGGGCCCCAAAACTGACGATAGTGAGGAGGCTTTAAATACTGTCATGTCGCCGGAAAATGAACAAGTCGTAGGTCAGTTATTAAAAGATGGTAAGCGACCGATTTGCTGCCAGTGCAATATCGAAATAACAAAGTGAGTAGACATCTTCCAGAACCTAACAGGCCACTTTTATGCTCGTTAGATGTTCGATTTTGATAATGAAAAACGTAACCCTTGAGCTGTTTTCCTTTTCGAAATATCACTAACTATCTCCATAAATATTCTTTTTTAGGGGGCCTTTTATTACCGCATTGGGACGTATCTGGTGTCCTGAGCATTTCATTTGCGTAAATGCCAACTGTCGTCGCCCATTGCAGGACATCGGTTTCGTCGAGGAGAAAGGTGATCTCTACTGCGAGTACTGCTTTGAGAAATATTTGGCTCCGACATGCAGCAAATGCGGTGGCAAGATAAAGGTATGTACACGTGTCAATATGTTTAGTTGTTTGCGCCCACTCGCCCTGGATGTGTAGCAGCTTTTATTGAATTTAATTCTTATTAGGGCGATTGTTTGAACGCCATTGGAAAGCAATTCCATCCAGAATGCTTCACTTGCGGCCACTGTGGCAAACTTTTCGGTAACACCCCCTTCTTTCTGGAGGATGGAAACGCCTACTGCGAAGCCGATTGGAATGAACTCTTTACAACCAAATGTTTCGCTTGCGGATTTCCAGTTGAGGCAGGTGATAGATGGGTTGAAGCCCTGAACCACAATTATCACAGCCAATGCTTCAATTGCACTGTAAGTTTGTAACTAGTTAATGCAAATTCAAATTACAGTATTTACCCTTTTAACTAATGCTACATCTTTTTACAGTACTGCAAGCAAAATTTGGAAGGTCAAAGCTTTTACAACAAGGGTGGTCGTCCCTTCTGTAAAAATCATGCGCGCTAAAGCGAAAGAACGTTTGCTGCACGTCAGAGATCACGCATATTACAATACCTACATTAAAGATACACTGATAAACAATATCCACAAAAGTTATAATATAAACATATAAATTGTATTAATTAAAACCTGAATGTGAAAAGTACACGCTAAAGTCCTCGAATGCCTCTTTGCCTCGGCCTCAGCCTCAGCATCGAAACTTTTTTCCGTTATTATGCGAAATTTGATGACGATCCTTTGATTCGAAATAGTACATATGTACATACATAGATATGTAACTGAGTGCAAAATTGTAATTATAAGTAAATGTCGAGAATCCCAGTAGCACTAATTCACTAAACAGGCTGCATTCAAATGCACATTAAAGAACACAAACTCGTGTGTACTCTCGTACATATTTACGTATGAATGTGGGTTGGTTGGTTGGAGTGCTTCCTAGTCCCTGCCCAAGACACATTTAGCGCATTATTGGGCCATTTTGATACGTATGAATGTACTAAAAAACTATCTCAAAATGCCAAGGCTTTGACTTGAGCACGGTTCTACCGTTTCCAACGCATTAATAGACAACAGAGCAGGTTATCTTGAAAAATTTTGAATATGTACATACGTATTCTGCTCTCGATTTTAACAATTGTAATTTAATCTGGGAGTACACATACATATTTATGTATGTGTCTATAGATATGTAATCCCTTCTCAACAAATTGAAAATTAGTTGTTTTAAACTCAATGTTTGTGTGTAATGTAAGTTGAACGTCTCTGATGAAGACAAAGGTATATGTATATTAATATTTTTAATCATCAATTGAAACCAATGTTTATAAAACCAATTATGATGTCAACAAATAAACTGAAATCTTTACCACGTTCAATAATCACCTTTTTATTCCCAAGGAAATAATCAGCCTCATTGCATAATATTAGGTTCACATTGCGCCATAAACTCGAGTTTACGCTTTTGTGTTTACGAACAACCGTCAAGCGTTCACACTGAGTTGTTTAAGAAACTCGGAGTTTGACTTTTATTTGTTTACATTTTCTTATTCACATTGCTAAGGATTTCATACATACAGTGGGGTGAACTTTAAAGCCTTTAAAATAAATTAGTAAACGTTAGTGGGGAGTGCAATGGGGTATAGTCGTTGCGCTGGGTATGCAGTTACAGTTGCATGGCTGTACTCAATCCCGACTCTTGCGTCCTCGTTCGCGCACTCTGGGCAACGTGAGCAACCCATGTGGGAGATGCGGTAACCAATCAGAGTAAGGCTACTCCGACTTATTCGATTTAAGGGCTCACTGAAGTCTGCAGTGCCTCTGCCCGGCTGGTTGATGTCCTCGTAGGGACAAAAGCTGACATGACCGCCATCCAAGAAATGCGTTGAACGGGGCAAGGCAAGCAATGTCTGGGGCCTTGCGACGTCTACTACAGCTGCCATGTAAAGGAGCGCAAATTCGGAGTTGGATTTGTGGTGGGAGAGAGACCCCGTCGCCGAGTACTGTCGTTCACCCCGATGGAAGAGCATCTAGCCACAATCCGCATCAAAGCGAGATTCTTCAACATCTGGCTCATCTGCGAATATGCCCCGACGGAAGAGAAGGATGAGGCACCCAAGGCTCTCTTCTATGAGCGCTTGGAGCGCACGTACGAGCGCTGCCCTCGTCATAATATTAAAATCGTGCTTGGCGACTTCAATGCCAGGGTGGGCAAGGAAGGGATATTTGGAACCACCGTCGGAAAATTCAGCCTCCACGACGAAACGTCCGACAACGGATTGAGGCTGATCGACTTCGCCGGGGCCCGAAACATGGTAGTATGCAGTACTAGGTTCAAGCATAAAAATATTTATCAAGCTACGTGGCTGTCTCCGGATCGAAAGACGAGAAAGCAAATCGATCATGTTGTGATAGACGGAAGGCACGCTTCCAGTGTTTTAGACGTACGCACACTCCGAGGCCCAAACATCGACTCGGACCACTATCTTGTTGCAGCCAAGATACGCACCCGCCTCTGTGCAGCAAAAAATGTGCGCCCAAATATGCAAGGAAAGCTTAACGTCGAAAAGCTGCAATCACAACAGACAGCCAGCGCTTTCGCTACTCGACTCTCACACCTGCTCTCAGAGAGCACTCTTCAACAAACCGACATATGCGAGCAGTGGAACCACATTTCCCGCTCATTAAGTACCGCCGCCGAAGAAGTAGTCGGATTTCAGCGAGCCCGAAAGAACAACTGGTACGATGAGGAGTGTCAGGAAGCTGCAGAGAAAAAAGATGCCGCCTACAGGGCCACGCTGCGATCGGGCGCAACGCGCGCTATGTGGGACCGCTATAGGGATCTGAAGAGGGAAGCGAGACGTATTTGCCGCAACAAGAAGAGAGAGGCAGAAATACGTGAGTGCGAAGAGCTTGAAATGCTGGCCGACAGGAGGAATGCCCGAAAATTTTACCAGAGAGTTAGGCGACTTACGGAAGGTTTAAAGACCGGGGCGCACTCCTGTAAGAACAATAATGGCGACCTAGTAACTGATGTCCAGAGCGTACTTAAATTATGGAGGGAACACTTTTCCGCCCTACTAAATGGTAGCAGCACAGAAAGTTGTGGAGAAGAAGAACCCGAGCCCGCAGTCGATGATGACGGAGTCGACGTTCCACCGCCTGACTATGACGAGGTACGTATAGCAATAACGCGGCTGAAAAACAACAAAGCCGCTGGAGCTGACAGCCTGCCAGCTGAGCTATTCAAGTACGGCGGCGAGGAGTTGATAAGGTGCATGCATCAACTCTTGTGCAGAATATGGTCAGATGAACGCATGCCCGACGACTGGAATTTAAGTGTGCTCTGCCCAATCCACAAGAAAGGTGACCCCGCCATTCGCGCCAACTACCGCGGGATCAGCCTTCTAAGCATAGGTTACAAGGTCTTATCGAGCGTATTGTGTGAAAGACTGAAGCCCACCGTCAATGAACTGATTGGGCCTTATCAGTGTGGCTTTAGACCTGGCAAATCCACCATAGACCAGGTATTCACAATACGCCAAATCTTGGAAAAGACCCGCGAGAAAAGGATCGACACTCACCACCTATTTGTCGACTTTAAAGCCGCTTTTGACAGCACTAAAAGGAGTTGCCTATACGCCGCTATGTCTGAATTTGGCATCCCCTCAAAACTCATACGGCTGTGTAAAATGACGTTGAGCAATACCACCAGCTCCGTCAGAATTGGAAAAGACCTCTCCGAGCCGTTCGCCACAAAACGGGGTTTCAGACAGGGCGACTCCCTTTCATGTGACTTCTTTAATCTGATGTTGGAGAAGATAATAAGAGCTGCAGAACTGAACCGCTCAGGAACAATTTACTACAAGAGCGTGCAATTGCTGGCTTATGCCGATGACATCGACATCATCGGTAACAAAAACCGCGAAGTCTGTTCTGCCTTTTCCAAGTTGGATAGGGAAGCAAAGCGCATGGGTCTGGTGGTAAACGAGGACAAGACGAAGTATCTCCTGTCATCAAACAAACAGTCAGCACATTCGCGCCTTGGCACCCACGTCACTGTTGACAGTTACAATTTCGAGAAAGTAGAGAATTTCGTTTACTTGGGAACCAGCATTAACACCGATAATAATGTCAGCATTGAAATCCAACGTAGAATCACTCTTGCCAACAAGTGCTACTTTGGACTGAGTAGGCAATTCAGGAGTAAAGTCCTCTCTCGACGTACGAAAACCACGCTCTATAAGTCACTCATCATGCCCGTGCTGGTATATGGCGCAGAAGCATGGACAATGACAACATCCGATGAGGCGGCTCTTGGAGTGTTTGAGAGAAAGATTTTGCGGAAGATTTACGGGCCTTTACGCGTTGGCGACGGCGAGTACCGCAGACGATGGAACGATGAGCTGTATGAGCTTTACAACGATATGGACATAGTGCAGCGAATTAAAATACGGTGGCTCTGCTGGCTTGGCCATGTTGTTCGAATGGACACCGACGCTCCAGCTCTGAAAGTATTCAACTCGGAACCCGCTGGTGGTAGCAGAGGAAGAGGGAGGCCCCCACTGCGATGGAAACAGCAGGTAGAGAAGGGCTTCGCTTCACTTGGCGTTTCCAATTGGCGTCAGTTGGCACAGAGGAGAAACGACTGGCGTGCTTTGCTGAACTCGGCCAAAATCGCTTAGGCGGTTACAGCGCCAAAAAAGAACAAGAAGAAGCAAAAGTTAGTTATGGGTTTTATCACTTTTAGGAAAATTACCAAGACGTCTTCACTGTTGGCAAGCGCGGTGTACAGTATCCAAAAGTTCTTCGGCTCTCAATAACTTCATTGTTTCTAAGTTCCAAGTGGAAAATAAATAGTGTTAAACCAAATTGTCCCAGATTAATTTTTTTCGATTTTTTTCGTTTCATCTATATACAGGGTAAAAGTAGCGTTAAAGTAAAGGAAAAAATATGACTAAAACTTTGGGAGTAGTATAGTTCTCCTGATATCGGCCGTTGCCATATAGCAACACGGGGCGCATTCCAGATGGATTCTTAGAGGGCAGTATTTGGTTAAAATATGACATAATAGAAACATTATTTATAAGTTTTAATACATTTATTGATAATAACTATATGCATATTCTACGTACAACGAGGATGAAGAAGTTAATTTTTAGTATGAAAATTTGCAAAACATTTCAAACGTAAACCCAGATCACATTTTGCCAGGTTTAGTCACAAGTATGGAAACCCCCGAGGTTATGTAACATCGAGCTGTCAATTAAAGGCCACACATAGTATTTGGGAGTAGTCTTCGATAGTAAACAGCTGTGAATGCGCAATGTTGAAGAAAGAGAGAAGGTGGCCAGTAACGCCCTTTATGCATGTAAAAGAATGCTAGGAGTCGCTTGGGGTTTGTCACCTGCTCTGATGCTGGAATTCGGCAAAAAAGTCCTTATACCTCGGGCCAATGTAGAAGGTTCAGCGCCTAGCGGCACTGTGCATCGCGGGAGCGCTGAGGTCCACTTCGACGGCTCCTCTTTAAAAAACCCTTAGTTTCCCGCCCATTGGCCGATTTGCGGAAAATCGTGCTGCGAAATCCGCACGTAGATTGACGGACATAGGGAAATTCAATTTCAGAATCTGAACCGCTTAATTGGGCCGGGAAGCACAAGCAGCACAGACGATTGAGGAGGAGGGATGGCGCAAGGGAATGAAACCTAGCCGTAGATCCCTAAACATTTTCACGGACGGCTCTAAAATGGTTACGGTAGTGGGTGCCGGGATTTAATGCCGGGAACTGAACGTCAGGCAGACAGTAAGGCTACCTGACCATTGCCGCATATTTTCAAGCAGAGGTTTTCGCAATGAGGATAACTGCAGAGCTAGCCTTCACCGAAACGACAATCTATTCAAAATTAAACCTATTCCAGACGGCAATTAAGGCAGTTTCCTCATATAGTATTTCATCCATGAACGTCCTTCGCTGCCGGGAAGACATTGACAACAGACAAACTGCATTTGTATACCACTTCAACACTTGTACAATGAAATATACGATAATATGATTAGGCAGTTCAGGGCTAGATGAAATGAGTTAATCACCTGCAAAACTACAAAAATACAAACAAACGATTTTGTTTTACACCGTCAAATACATGACGGTATTTTGCGTTGCCACACGGGGTCAATTTGGGCTAGCGAACTTATCAGTACTTGGTAAAAAGAGGAACAGTTCACATTACGCCCCGTGTTGTCATATTGCAACGGACTTAAAAAAAACACTTAAATTATATAGCATGCACGATTGTTTTTTATTGTCGCTTGTTACCAATAGAGTCACTAATGTTTTAGCTAATATTTTATCACTGTCATATTTTGTAAAAAAAAAAAACGCTTTCTATAAATTCATGCTTACTTCTTCATATATGATATTTTCGTGGTTTTCTGCCACTCCTAATTTTGTTTAAAGAACACACTTGCATTACACTCGAAAGACAGCAAGGATCTGACCGAAGCGTATGCGTTTCGAAAGATATACATTTTAGGAATTAGTTAACGTACATATAAGCACTTTGAAGTAAATGGTTTTTGTTTTACACCCTCCTAAACATGATGTATTTTGCGTTGCCATATGGCAACACGGGGTCAATTTGGGTTAATTCAATCTAATTAATATAAAGTGCGAAGACACGCTACTAGTGAAAAATCTTCTGTTCCGGTGGCTACAATCAGCAACACAAAAAAGTAAGTCAAACAGGTGATCCAGTGATTCGCACAATTTGCTACAATCCGTAGGCAAATCAGATCATATAAAAATCACCAGCAATAATCACATAACTCCCGCTATAAGCTTTTTCTAAATTGGTTTGTGTCTGCGATCACCCGAGCTTAGCGCCACCTGTGGCCCAACAGTGAAACCTACGAATCAACACTGCAGCCTCCCGGTTTCGGTTTTACGATAATCCTCCAGTTTACTTCAAGAATTTATCCTAATATAAATACAATGGCTCCTGGCGTCGGCAAGCGACGTGGTGAAGCTATATGCTTCACGAAATACAACGATCTTATTTCAAAATAAGTTCTGGACTCTGAAAACTGAATCACAGAGCTGTTCTGTCGAAAATTCGAAGAAAAGTTCGAAGTTATACAGCGCACATAGGTGTATTTCAACGATTTAGGTGGCCAAAAACCAATTTGACAAAATTTTGGAGAAAACTTTAAAAATTAGTCACTTTCGATAGAGAACATTCCAAATAACATTTCCCAGTCCTCCTCACTTTTCTAACTTGCACAGCGAACGCTCACCGTTGACCGGAAACAGTAGAATATACGCTGCTTATAAATGAACTTTCGCTCTCTAGAAAGATCGTGACGGTTTTAAGTTAATATTTTGATTATATGATGCATTATATTCTTAAAAAGTAGTGATGGATCCGCATGCAGAAGGTAATAATGCATTTAAGGGTAAATTTTTTTTATTTTTTTTAGTCATTTTTTTAAGCAAAAGTTCAATTTAAATGTAACGAAGCGGTTTTCAACGAGTATTTTTTGTTAATTTTTGTTAATATTAAGGAATTTGTTGTATCCCCGGGAGAGATCGAATTATTATTCTTTGTTGAATTGAAAGCTAAGAAATTTGGCTAATATAGTGTGAAAAGACTGCCCGCAGAAAACGGCAGATATGTGGTATTTCTTAACTTAGAAAATGTATTAAGGAAAAATCTAAAAACGCAATTAGGTTATAGTAATACCACTTTAGATCTATTTTAACGCTAAAATTAACTTGTTAGCTGAATTTGAGGCCGCCGAACTAGAATATGAATCCATTTAATTTAACAAATAAATAGATTTCGAGATATTAGCAAAAGTCTTGTTTTCTAGAACCTTTCGGTCCTGTTGCTGCAAATCTGCGGGAATGTAATAACATGTCCCCACCAAAAAGTTAACCATCTCAAATCGAACTTAACCACATCACTAACTATTGCTGTCCACACCGCGGTTTGAGGTTTATAAAGCGGTACAAATGAAGAGAACAGTGTTCGGACCTCCAAAACTCGATTCAGGACTAAAAATCTGAGCAAAAACAAATTTTCCGTACTAGATTGAATTTTTTACTTTCGTTTCTGACATTAATTGTTTGACTGAAATATTTTCTATTCATGCAAAAATGGGGCAATGTAAGGATAATATGCTACATATTTAGGTAATATTAGTAGTAAAGTAGAACGTTTCTAACACTTAATTTTTTAAAGAGCAATAGTATGTAAACCTTTTCTACTTTATATAAATTTTATTCTACATATATTTTTTAACAACTTAAGTATAGTTCTGCATCCGCCCATTTCTACAGCCATACATCAAAAAATAACGAAGATACTTTATTGTATTGCTATGAAAGAGTTACTTTTTAACAGTGAGATTTGGCTAACTTTAAATTTTTTTACTGAAACCGGTGGTGAATACTCAAAAAACGGCCCCAAGAGGGGCATAACATGAATGAAAAAAAACGGAATAGATTTGAAGTCAAGCGGAGTAGAGAAGTAGATTTAAAATTTTTTCAAAAACCGGAGTAAATCTAATCTAATCTTAGTTAAGTCCAAACACTATTAAGGAACGAATGTTTTACATTTTAACGCTAATGAGTCATTGTATCAGGCTTTCGACGTGGTTTTGAGTTGGTTAGCTTTTAACCATCTCAGTGAAATGGTTAAGGCTGTCATTTTTATATAGCGAAACTACGTTAAATGAAGTGGGTTATCTGGATAACCAACTAAACAGCCATAACTACGTGGTTAGCTCTGGGGACATGGTATAAGGCGAACCCAACTATGTTATATATTTCGGAACAAACATTTGTTTTCCTTTACATGGGTGTTATATAAGTGATGATTAAAAAAATAGTTTTGGGTATACACGCGTTTAAATTTAGATAAGTGTCAATTTAGATTAATCTACTATATTTAAGTAAATATTGTATCCCAATTGTTAAAAATTAGTATGTAAACTAAAATTTCGGAACAAAATAGGATTATTATTAAATTTTCAGAAAATGGGTGTGGCCCCTCCCACTTATGATGAAATTCTGTATCTCAGTATCCGCTTCACTTACCCGTTCCAAACTCTTTATGAGCCTTGCTTAGGCTATATCTATACTATATATAAAATTAAAGCCCAAAAAAACGTGAGAGCAAAACAGCCGATGTACTTGGTCGATTTCTATGATTCAAGTTTTAAAATGACATATTTCTACCACAGTAGGATTTAGTGCTATTTTTAAAATGAAATTTTAATAACAAGTATGTTTAATTAAAGTACTAAGTTGATCAACAATACCACGCATTGCTAGACCGTTTCCCTTTCACGCGTTTGTGTTTAGAGAGCATCAGCAAACCACATACATATTTCTCTCTATTCTCCTCTCTTTTAATACTCAGCTCAGCGTTGCCACAGAAAAATTGTTTTTCCTACCAAAACCAACCAAAACTTACCAAACATTTTTTTGAGTTTTAATATTTGTTTTCAATGTCAAATTTTTTAAAAACATAGTTAACATAAACTAGTAAAACTAAAACACAACTAGATTAATAAAAACAAATTAACTGCGTATAACGATTCATTTTACTGTACAGACCTATCCATATGTACATATGTCTCTTTACACATATGTACATACATACTAGATACGAATAAAGACGCGAGCTCAAAAGTTGATAGCGAAAAAAGAGGCGCAAAAAAAATTCGGCGAAGAAAGACTCTTAACATAGGTGATGGCAAGTAAAGCCGCGTTAACTTCTTTGGCAGCGAAGCAAGACCCATAAACTTATGTCCGCAGTCGACTATATTTTCGAGTGCAACAGTATTCCCCAGAACCCCCCAAAGAGTTTTTCCGCTCTTTACTCGTTCTAGTGACGATATTATCACAGCGCACGGCCAACGATACCTTACATATTAAGTTTCGGCCACTAGTTGGAAAGATATGGAGATAAACGTGTTTTGGTTCGTGTGTCCACTACGAGATACTTTGGTATGTATGTGGCGTCTGTACGTACCATCATTTAATTTTTTTCAAACTTTCAGGAATTAAAGTACAAAAAAACTAAGAAGGTTTTGTTCCAGGATGTTTTGATTCATATGCCTTTGTGGGCGTGGCTGATGCTTGAAATTCGAAAAAAGGCAATTTTTTAAACTACTACTAAGGCCGCACTACTTAGCCCATGACATTGATGTGGATATCACTAGAAGGGTCTTCAAACAAGACATCTAACGCTATCTTTTGTATTTTTAAAATATAAATATGTCATAACGTTATCGCCTGAAAACTGGAAATCGGGCTGCTGAAAATATAGATTTCGGGCATTTTCTCAAAAACTGGTCAGTCGATTTTATTCTAGGTTTCCATAAATCTAGCCCAAAACCTTAGTTTACATCTGGTATATAGCTTATATCTGGGAAAACTCTTGTTGTGGTGATATTGCGATTCGAATTGAAAAAATGTCGCTTCAAAAGGGGTCAAATGGTTAAAAATTAAAATATCCGTCTATTTTGGTTACTTTAAGATATAAAAATAACATACCCAGTTCTACGAAAAAAATCACCCATTCCCCGATTTCCACTTAAACCGAAATTCCCTGAAAATCGGAATCTTGGAAACCACAATTTGTGTGTATTTTAGAGTTTTTTTCAGTCACGTGCCGAAATTGTAAAATTTTTCCCCATTTTAATTGCAGGTATGTACACAATATTTACCTATGCTACATGGGTTTATCACCCGCACTTAACCTGCCTGGAAGGACGCGTACAATATTACCTACAGTTGTACATAAATATGTATGTATAAATGCATTTAGTTCACGCAATGTGCCGCTACTACTTACATACATATGTATAAATTGCCACTGAGCAAAACTACTTGAGAAAAAATCATTAGTTTAATAGCACGAGTGCAACATCATACACGTGACAGAAGTAAAAGTTCTTAAAAAAAGCACATGTGTGCCCCCCGCACCTGGTAGAAATCTTAACCAAAATAAACTGCGCGACAATCAGACGAGTACAGTTTTTTATTGTATCCAAAGTTGGTACCAAGTTGATATTTAAGTTTTCATTTCTCATAATTTTTTAATTTTAATTTTTTCGAATACATTTTCGCTTTATTCCGTATTCGAAAAATTATATGTTTCAATGGACACATCGATTTGAATACATAATTTAGATTTAGATAACATTTTTAGTAATTTATTTGAGAAAAATAAAACATTTAGATTACTGTTTGTATTTTGGTCGATTTTAAATTTGCTACCCCAAAATAATTGATATCAAATAAAACACCTCTTTGAGGTAAAATTTTCGTGTGACGAAAGCTAAACTAGAAACACAAAACTTATGATATCAATTTCGTGACGAAAATTATACGCATTTTTTAACTGCCTTGGAAACGTACGGAAAATCTTTTTTTTATTTATTCGGAACGTTGCGAAATTCCATCTACCTACTGCTAGAAACACAAAATAAAAAACAGAACTTTTGCAACGATTCGTATGAATAAAAAAAATTTTCCGTACGTTTCAAAGGCAGTTAAAAAATGCCTTTAATTTTCGTCACGAAATTGATATCGGCTGACTTCCAAAACGTCAATTGCTTTGTATACGTACAAAGTATAAGGTTCCTTAACGTCGAACTACAAAATATTGTCAATGTATACTGTTCCAAAACGCAGCCGATTAGATATCGAAACGTATCGCTTGAGCAATCAGCGCATCAGAAACAAAGTTGATGCTTCGTTTGTTATTGGTTAGCATTGGTGTTTTAAATATGGAAAATTCAGAAAAATTGTTCATTGCAATATTGAATATTTAAAATATGCAATGTATATGGTTGCAATGTGTCGCAACTCTGCATATACAAACAGTTTGAATACCGCAGTATAACAGTTTCCAAACATTGTATTGATACGTTTTGGAAGTCAGCCATCATAAGTTTTGTGTTTCTAGTTCAGCTTTCGTCACACGCAAATTTTACCTCAAAGAGGTGTTTTATTTGATTATTATTACATCAAAGATACCCGCTCTGCGACCTAAGATATATTGTGCTAAATCAAAATTGTAATACTCCAAACTTATGCTATTTAAAAAGCTCAGCACTTTGGATGAGGCTATGTTCCACATTTTAGATGGAGAAGGCAATCGGTCTCCAAGGTGTATCAATCTACGATTGATGCTTCGTGGACAGGCACATAGAATATACTCTGGGGTTTCTTTCACCAGCCGACAAACCCTACAGTCCGTATCTACAGAAAGACCCATTTAATTAAAACCGTACTTTAACTTGCAGTGTGCTGTCAGGTTGCCTGTAAGAGTTCTAAGTTCAAGATGTATTTTGGAGTTCCTGCTGGAAAGAGTTATGCATATCTTTGATTGTCTTATCCCCTTTGACTTCCGCCAGTAGGCAGCAATTTGAGATTATTCCCAGCTAGCTCCTAAGTAGGTCTGCAGTGTATCCTTTAGATGTACCACAGAAAGGCTAGGGACCATGCAAACGCATTTCGGCTTCACGCTTTGCGAGACAGTCAACCCTTTCGTTGCCTTCAAACCCTTCATGCGTGAGCTATTGTGGGCTCGCAGGTGGTTCAATAGTTTACAAGCCTGATGCCGTTTTAAAAGACTCTAAGGGCCGGTTGTTCAATGTCTGGTTATCACTACCACTACACTATCGACGATTTCGACATCATGCATCTAACGTGTGATCGATAAAGCAGTAGTTGTGCTTAACCGGAGCTTCTACCTCCGATTTGTGCTAATCAGACATTGAACAACCGGCCCTAAGGCCTTTAACGCTGCCTGAATATCCGACATAATATTTATTCTGGCCTCATTTGCCTTCTGCGATAACATTCGCGAACACAGACTTCGACTGGAAAGACTTCCGCCTGAAATATGGTTGAGTACGAGCCCATTGGCAGACTTTTCTTGAATCTTGGTCCAAGTACACCATAAATTGTATCGCTACCTAAAGGTGAAAAGGTGTCAAATCCATTTTTTTCAAAGTTTAGTTTTTGATGCAGAATGACGGGTAATACGAAACTACATAGATTTTTCGTCTCTCCTGAAAAATTTCTAAAAATGGACTTGGCATCTTTTCACCCTTAGGTCACGATATATGGATGTCCGTATCGCATATTGGCAATAATAAGGTATACGTTTGTACTTAGGAATCAGGTATATTTACATGTTTGTGGCCGCCATTATACGAACGCACCGGTGAAATATTTGTGTAAAAAAGGCTGCTAAAATATTTGGAGCTACGTACATATTTTCTATTTTTCGCAAATAACTATTACACATTGTCCCGAAACCTACCAAAATCCAATCAAGCCTACCAACCTACCAAATGGAAAAAAACCTACCAGTTTTGGTAGGAAAAGCCCATGTTTGGCAACACTGACTCAGCTAGCACAGCGCAAAATAAAAAAAGAAGAGAAGAATGAGAAAAGAAGAAAAAGAAAGAAGAAAGAAAGAAAAGAAGAAGACGAACTCGACAAGAAAAAGAGGAAGCATCGAACAAAAGGCAGTATTGCTAAGTTTCGAATTTGAAAAAGCACCAAATTTTTATTGGTGTATTTTATGGACTTTATATGCATACATACATAATTTTATTGTAAGGATGCCGATTCAAATTAATAAAAATCCATGCTTCTCGCACGACGGTCGATTTCTTCTGGCATGATTGAAGATGCTGCCATATATTTTGTTGTCGCTTATGATTGTCACTGTGCCATGATTTTTTTTTTTAATTTTTGTAAAGTTGCTTACCACACTTAGGCACTCGGCACATTACTCGCCTAATCTAAGTAGAGTAATCGTTTCATCATACCGAAACGAATGCATGACGACTCGACTTCTGCACACTTGCACGCCCTGCATAAGTCACCAGCTAATAAAAACTTTCTACACATAACAAATTTTTTGGCCGTTCTTTCGCTACACGCACTTCCACAAATATTTCTGCTCCGAAATATTGCATAAACTCTTGTGGTTTAATGCAATTTGCACAAATTTTAGCACGAAATCATTCATTTCCAATTATTTTGTATTGAATTGACAAATAAATTTTATTTCCAACAAAAAAGTAAACAAATGACGATTTCAAAACTGCAAGCGCCTAACAATGTTGGGCGCTTCGATTCATGAAGCTTTTATGATTAGGCGCAAACATGATTTTGAATCCTAATCTACAGAGCTTCATTGGTTCGGCATAAAAGCTTTGTGATTAGGAGCTTAATGTGCGGAGTGCCTTACGATTGCTATAAATTTTGCTTCCAATTTTTAAATGCCTCTGTCTAGCCGAATTCCATTTTTCCAACGTGGCATGCACAAACAACAACAAATCAATGATGTACATATATATGTCTATTTGTTGGGCTTCATGGGAATTCGGCACATTGTTTTCGCGAAGTTGATAAATCAGCAAGTGCGTTAAAGACTGAGTTTTTTGGCTTATAAAAAGTGGAATTTCATTACTAAATATAAAAAAAATCTTTAAAATAACAGGATAGTGTGAAGTGTTTAAAAATGCCTAAAGCTAAA
Organism: Rhagoletis zephyria; assembly: GCF_001687245.7. Taxonomy (NCBI): domain Eukaryota; kingdom Metazoa; phylum Arthropoda; class Insecta; order Diptera; family Tephritidae; genus Rhagoletis; species Rhagoletis zephyria. The sequence continues at coordinate 243,442 of NW_016157161.1, read as the reverse complement.
AGAAATTTGTCAAGACAAACAAGAGCCGCAAGTCAAAACAAACAATGACCCGTAATCGGAGAATAGTAGCGGCGGCGCGAATAGGAACGATTCCTGCAATCGGAATTAGATCTGCGCTTATTTATCGACCTCAAATGAATAATATAGGTGATTTTTACAAAAAAAGCAAATTTTACAAGCTTAATAAGAAGGTGTTTTTGTTTCATCATACATTTAATAAGTACATTTTATGTGTAATTTTCCTCTACGCGACAAATTTGGTATGCAAAAGTAAATTTGCACACATTAGGAGAAGCTGGTAACATCTCTTAATATGCGTTACTTTAAACAAAAACATTTTAGAGCAAATTTTAAACATTTGATGTGTAAACTGTGTAATTGTGAACAAGAAGAAAATTCTATAGAAATTTTTGTAGTTTAGTTTAACTAATGATTTAACTACACTTTAAAATAGTTAAATTAACGGCCGTAAGGGCCAAATTCACAGTGCTGTACTGAAAATCTGTAGTTAACTGCCGATTGTGAGTTAACTAGGCACTGTGACTTTGGCCTTAAGTGTTTAGAATTCAACAAACAAATTTAAAATTTGTAAAAGTTAAAAATCAGTATTTAAATTGATTAACACGTTGTGCAAATTGCATACATTAAGAGAGGAAACTGGTTACCTTTTTTAATATGCTTAAATTTAAACAAAAATTTTTTTGAGTGTAGTTAACTCGGCAAAGATTTGTTTGTGTATTTCACTGACGACCTGACGGTATCCTATTGCAAATTTTGTTTGATATGGAAGGAAAATTAATCGAGTTGGTTCGGAATTATCCAGAATTATATAATTTGGCAATAATTGTCAATTGATCATTAGTAAAATAAGTCTTCTTGGTTTCAATGAATTTCATTTTACTGAAAGTACCGGACTACATGCTACGGATGTGCGCTGGGCCGTAGCCAGGATTTTTTTTCGAAAGGGGGCGGGGGGGATGGGGGTTATGGCAAAATATTTTTTTTTTACTTTTAATTCAACATATTTTGATTCAAAGAAAAATACTGATAAAAATAAAAAATTTCTCATAAACAACAAAAAATAAAATTGATAATCGCATGAGGCTATTGCCTGAAAATTTTAGCACTTAGTGGCATTGTGCTACTGTGATAGCACGGCCAAGTAATCATAGCCAACTTATGTACAGTAGACTGCATCTCTCCCCATCCAAAAAAAACATTGGTACTGTTTTCCACTGGAATTATAAAATCTATTACATTTTAAGACTTCCACCAAAATACCTCGCAAAAATATTAAGATTTACGTGAGCTGAACCGATTAGAAAATACCTCCAAAAATTAGGTTTTTTATTAATAAAAAGTTTTTTAGATATTTTTTTTTGAATATACCTCTGATTACTAAATAGTTTAAGCTTAAAAAATTTGCATACAAAAATTTTGAAAATTTTTTCTACGGAATCATAATAATGAGATTTTTGATGCTATTTTTGACCTTTTTTCAAAGACTGGTTTAAGAAAAACTTGAATAACTCAGCCAAAACCTTACCAATTTAGACTTATGAGGTATCATTGGTAAGGTATTTTCTCTTCCTTTTAATTTCGTTGCGAATAAGCTCATTCAAAAGATGAAAGAGAAGGGTAAGATAAACGCGTGACATTCCATGTTGAATTAAGATGTGTTGGTATTTGATAAAAAAAAATTTGGGACGTGAATGAGTTTTTTTTGCAAAGAAATAAAAAGGGTGAGAAACTACCTCTCCACTGATTGCTCATAAGTCTATGTCGGTAAAGCAGTTATTCTAGTTTTTCTTACACAAATCTTTGAAAAAAGTTAAAAACAGCATACAAAATCTCATTATTATGATTCCGTAGAAATTTTTTTTTAAATATTTTTATGCAAACTTTTTAAGCGTAAACTGTTTAGTCATTTGGGCGGATTTTTTCCAGAAAATCCTTTCAGAAACTATTTCTATTCACAAAAAACTACATTTTTAGAGTTATTTTCAAAAATCTTAATATTTTTCCGCAATATTTTGATAGAAGTCTTAAAATATGCTAGGTTTGGTAATCCCGCCAGAAAAACCGCGGCGATGCAGTCTAATGTACAGTAGTCGGAAAAATTATAGCTGCACCAAATTTTCACAAGTTTTAAAATATTATTTTTTTTTTGTTATTTAATTTTGGTTAGTTTTTTATAGTTCATTCTTTAACAACATCCGTCTAAACACAAGTTTAAAGTAAGTGTCACACGATTGGGTATTTGCCAAAATTTGGTGCAAATCGTATCCTGTGAATACCCAAATGTTTTTCTTTATCCCAATCACGAAAATTAATTTGTTGAAATTTTTCAATAGAACATCGCTGTATTGTACCAATCTTTTGACTACAAAAAAAGTTCCCATTTTTTTATTTTGTAGCAATAGCCCAATATAAAATTGTACTATCTGTACAAATGTACCAATCGAGCTACACTGCCTTAAAAATTTATGCAATTTAAAAAAAAAACAACAAACTTTCGTAAAAATTTCGAATTCTTTAATAAGGTTCTGAGTACGCAGTTGTATTTAGTAGAATAAAGTACAAGTTTCAAATGGCTAAATACTGCGATTGATTTTTCGGAATTTTTAAAAAACCTCGAAATTTGTACCAAAGTTTGTTGATTTTTTTTTTTTTGGGTCAGAACACCTACAACCACTTTTTCAGCACTTAAACTTATAAAATTCGTTGTTTTTATTAAAATTGCCGAAAATGTAAAAACAACCTTACTTCAATAAATGCTCAACCGTAACAAAAATATTTAGCTCTCCATTTTAGCTACTATTAGTATTATTTAGCTCTTTTTAGCGCTTTTTTCGACCGTTTTAGCTCCAAACGAAAATTTTCTCTGGCAACAATGCGAAGCACGCCGGGTATTTGCTAGTGTGTATATTAAGGGTTAGCTAAGGACTTCAAACATGTGATTCACAAGGGAAACGAATTTTACTACCTCATATAAATTAACAGTCCAGCGAATCAATACTTACGTTTGTATTTAGACGCCGTAAAGTCAAAACTATTGTAGCGTCCTCAATCAAAATAAATAAGTCTCAAAGTCAGACCCTAGCAAGAGGATTGCTTTACGCATGGCCAGATTTGTATATGTATCACAGCGCACGGCAGTGCGCTCGAGTGACGAAAGCATCCACAGTAGCATGCTGAAATGACTCGCTTATATATACACGAGATTTGGAAGTTTTTATCCCGACATCCAATCGACATGTTTGAGATATCGTTGGAAAGGTGCAGAGTGTGTCCAGAAAATGTATTCAAGCTTCATAAACGATTAACCGGACTCTTAAAAATTAGGCTAAAGTGTTGCGAAACAAAAAATGTTTTTTTGCTTTTGCCGGTCAAAGGGGGCATGTGGGTACACCCAACATATTGGCTATAGGCCAATACCTTTCAAACGATACCTTATATATTAAGTTCCGGCTACTAGTTGGAAAGATATGGAGATAAACGTGTTTTGGTTCGTGCCTCCACTACGAGATGCTTTGGTATGTATGTTGCGTCTGTAGGTACCATCATTTTTTTTTTCAAACTTTCAGGAATTAAAGTACAAAAAAACTAAGAAGGTTTTGTTCCAGAATGTTTTGATTCGTATGCCTTTGTGGGCGTGGCTGCTGCCTGAAATTCGAAAAAAGGCAATTTTTTAAACTACCACTGAGGCCGCACTACTCAGTCCATGACATTGATGTGGATATCACTAGAAGGGTCTTCAAACAAGCCATCCAACGCTATCTTTTGTATTTTTAAAATATAAATATGTCATAACGTTATCGCCTGAAAACTGAAAATCGGGCTGCTGAAAATATAGATTTCGGGCATTTTCTCAAAAACTGGTCAGTCGATTTTATTCTAGGTTTCCATAAATCTAGCCCAAAACCTTAGTTTACATCTGGTATATAGCTTATATCTGGGAAAACTCTTGTTGTGGTGATATTGCGATTCGAATTGAAAAAATGTCGCTTCAAAAGGGGTCAAATGGTTAAAAATTAAAATATCCGTCTATTTTGGTTACTTTAAGATATAAAAATAACATACCCAGTTCTACGGAAAAAATCACCCATTCCCCGATTTCCACTTAAACCGAAATTCCCTGAAAATCGGAATCTTGGAAACCACAATTTGTGTGTATTGTAGAGTTTTTTTCAGTCACGTGCCGAAATTGTAAAATTTTTCCCCATTTTAATTGCAGGTATGTACACAATATTTACCTATGTTACATGGGTTTATCACCCGCACTTAACCTGCCTGGAAAGACGCGTACAATATTACCTACAGTTGTACATAAATATGTATGTATAAATGCATTTAGTTCACGCAATGCGCCGCTACTACTTACATACATATGTATAAATTGCCACTGAGCAAAACTACTTGAGAAAAAATCATTAGTTTAATAGCACGAGTGCAACATCATACACGTGACAGAAGTAAAAGTTCTTAAAAAAAGCACATGTGTGCCCCCCGCACCTGGTAGAAATCTTAACCAAAATAAACTGCGCGACAATCAGACGAGTACAGTTTTTTATTGTATCCAAAGTTGGTACCAAGTTGATATTTAAGTTTTCATTTCTCATAATTTTTTAATTTTAATTTTTTCGAATACATTTTCGCTTTATTCCGTATTCGAAAAATTATATGTTTCAATGGACACATCGATTTGAATACATAATTTAGATTTAGATAACATTTTTAGTAATTTATTTAAGAGAAATAAAACATTTAGATTACTGTTTGTATTTTGGTCGATTTTAAATTTGCTACCCCAAAATAATTGATATCAAATAAAACACCTCTTTGAGGTAAAATTTTCGTGTGACGAAAGCTGAACTAGAAACACAAAACTTATGATATCAATTTCGTGACGAAAACTATACGCATTTTTTAACTGCCTTGGAAACGTACGGAAAATCTTTTTTTTATTTATTCGGAACGTTGCGAAATTCCATCTACTGCTAGAAACACAAAATAAAAAACAGAACTTTTGCAACGATTCGTATGAATAAAAAAGATTTTCCGTACGTTTCAAAGGCAGTTAAAAAATGCCTTTAATTTTCATCACGAAATTGATATCATAAGTTTTGTGTTTCTATAGAATAAAAAATAGAAATATAAAGGGGAACAATTAGTCTCTTCATAGGACATGCTCGAACAAAAGCGATCAGTTCATTCCATATAAAGAGATCAAAAGTGGTATTAGTCGCATGCTCCTTTGCGATTGCTCCCGGAGTCATCCCGGATTAGTCAAATTTTTTGCAGGGTAGTTTAGCTTTCGTCACACGAAAAAATTTAACCTCAAAGAGGTGTATTATTTGATTGAGTATACTACGACCTTGCCAAAACACCAAAGTAAACAACAAAAGCAAGTTTTTAGAATAAAGAAATATCCAAATTTTTTAGACCACGAGTACCCCGATTTTCGGGAATTATTACAAGTATTTTTTAAATAGCGATAAACAACAACAAAATTGGAAGTAATAACAGTTCTTTTGGCGGGAACCCTTATCTTTTACAAGCTTTTACAAAATTAAAAACATATATGAATAAGAAGTAGGCGAAGTTTCATTTCTCATTTAGATACGTCGTTAAGAGGCCTAACACGCCCACTTCCCATATAACGATAGTTTTCAAAAATACAAAAACTGCGATATTTTAGTAACTAACTACTGAAGCTTGTTCACTGAAAATTGATACTTACAATGATTTTTAGACGAAAAATAAGAATATTATAAATTTTTGCAAAATGGGCGTAGGCATGCCCACTTATGATTACATTTGTATATCTTGGTAACCGCTACAACAATTTCTCCCAAACTTTGCAAAGCTGTTAACCTTGGTACAACATACCAAGCGGCTGAAATTTTTTAAAATTGGACAATAACCACGCCCACATCTCATATAACGGTAATTTAGAGAAATACGAAATATTCGATAAATCAGTAAATACCGAAGCTACTTTATTCAAACTTGATATTCGCAATAACTCTTTAGCAAAATATGCTTTTATGACCAGGTATGTGTATCTCGGTAACCGTTCGATCAATTGGTACCAAACTTGGTACGATTATTTCGCTTGCCACGTAAAAGCAAAAGATTAAAACTTATTGAAATCGGACCAAAACTACACTCACTTTTCATATAACTGTAAATTTCAGAAATGCTTGAATTTTCGATATTTCGAAATTTAGGGACGCTAATTTACCCGAAATTGATACTTACAGCAATCTTTGGAAAAGAAGTAAAATTAATATGGAATTTTGGAGAATCGGCGTGATTAGGGTGACCAGACGTCTTGATTTATCAGGACATGATTTGAGGGTCGAAATAAAGAGTCCTTACTGATATTTCATTTGTCCTGATTTTTACAAAGCTGACCTTTTATAAACTTTTTACTGCGTAAACTTATCGTTTGGCGCCTACCGAAATTTACTGAGCCATAGAAAAACACGCTGGCTCAGTCTATTTCCGGCAATCCACATAATTCTTCAAATGTTCGAGCCTTGGAAGTCTTTTTTTATCCCAAGTGTCAGCTCCCAAAATACTCGTGTCTTTTTGTGAGCATGATTTTTCAAAATGTGATCAGCATTTGGACATTCTTTGATGACTGTTTTTGATGAAAAATTTAGTGAAATTGGAAGACAACATTGTTCGGTTGTCGAAGTGGTCGATGTAATTGAATTTGTGAGTAATCGTCATTGCGAAAGAGAGAACTCTCTATTCTTACCAATGAGCGTAAAAACAATCTTTTGAAAACTCAAGTCTGATCGAAAAGAAAGTAATTGTCCTAACTTTCAAAAATGCTGCTAAGGAGTGTCTTAAAAAGTGAAATTGAATATTATGACGTTTAAAACACAGTGATGTACCTTATTTCAAAAAAAACCTTCTTATAGACGATTGGGTCTCTTGTGAGTGTCCTGATTTTTCTTTGGTTAATCTGGTCACCCTAGGCGTGATACCGCCCATATAGTACTATAAAAGTTTATCTCATTATGTGTAACTGAACGTTCTGAACCTAAAATCCCCTGGCTACTAAGCAGCTGCAGTTTCCGAAAAGGTGGAAAAACTTACTTACTTGCCCGAACTTAGGCATTTTTACTTGTTATTTTTAAAATTTGGATTTACTTAAATGTACTGTTGATATATACGTCTATGCGGCACAAGTAACATATAATTCTTCCTTAATAGGTAAATGATTATGGGTTACAAACGTATATATCAGCTGGCGTACTTGGCATACAATTTAGTCTGACAAAGAGACAGTATACGTTTATAGTTACTTTCAAAATTGTTTATAACTTATGCCACAGTATACAGTAATCCAGTAGCTCGTTTCTGTAACAATTCTCTACCAAAGCGAATTGAGATATGAATTCGCCGCCCTGTTCTCTACTGCTAATGACTATTAGAGAATGACGTATATTCTCTACCAGTAGAGAAATAATCGGTAGAGAAGAGTTACAGAAACTGGCTACAGATAGACAAAACAAAAAAAATTTAAATATGCTTATTTGTTGTCGTTTTCGTTAACCCACATGAAATCCAATCAACATTTTCTTATAGTGAACAATATTTTCAAGTCACATATAAATAAATAAAAATATAAATAAAATAAAGAAAAACAAAATTCCAAGCAAATCTGGCGTGAAGCGGAAGCGATTATGGCCGGATGCAGTTCCTACATAAGACATACCGTGTTCCGAACACAACTTTGAGTGGGCTGACTTTGGAAAATGGTCCCATCGATTAGGGGGTAAAACAATATTTTCTTAGCTTAAAGTTAGAACTCTTTAATTTTAAAATATACCACTCTTATAGTGAAGACCTCCATAGCTTTTACGGAATATGTAGACAAAGTTATATAAATTTGTATGTATTTGTTCAGCCGCTTATTCACATTTGAAAGAGAATAATGCATGAGTTAATGCAAATAAAGACGGTTTATGCAGATAAGCGAGCCCCTTCGTCAACCGTTTAAAATGAATGCATACATGCATATGTATATATCAAAATATTCAGAATGACGAGAGAAATTGGTTCAGCCGTGTTTGTTTTTAAACACGCTAACTCGACCAAAATTTAGATATTTTAACGAAAGTTGGTGCCTTTGGTATAATTTAGGTTAGTATTAAATTTTGACCAAATCTGTCAATAACCCACCTCCCATGTAGTAATTAATTATGTTTTTGTTTTATTATTTTTTTTTACGAACTTTGCTGTTCAAAATTACATTTCATAAATATCAACAAATATTTTTGAGTACTTTTGCACCAGTCGTTGCCTATGGGTTAATAACAAAAAAATCCTATATAAATAAGCATATTATCAATGGCCGGTTTACTGTATACTGTGATTTATGCAATCTGTATGATTCACTTTGAAATTCTACATATCGTCACCTGAAATGCAAAATAACGTAACAACATTCGTCACGGAAATGCAAAAACTCCTAACTTATAACAAATTCAAAAATTCACTTTTTGATTGTTATGATGGATTTCATGGAATTACAACTTCCCACATCGTTTTATGAAAAAATAAATAAATTTGTCACGACTTTTTCCATTTCCGTGACGATGTTGTTACGTTATTTTGCATTTCAGGTGAAGATATGTTCATTAGATTGACAATATCCAAAATATTTTACAAAAATAAATAATAAATTTTTATTGGTGCGGAATCAGCTTTGTCGGCAATAGCTCGCGCTTGGTTCACACCCATGATTCAATAATGAAAGGATTTTTAAGAAAAACTTTCTCTCACTCTAATTTTATCAATGACAATCCCACCCTACTCCTAAAAGCACAAACAGTGATATTTATTTTCTAAATTTCTTTGCAAGTTTTAAGAACATATTTAAATTTTTAGCAGCCAAATCGTCTGATCGCAAAACAAATCATTTGCACATCGCTATCCAAATGCGCAAATGTGTACAAATCTAAATTTGGCATTTTGTGTACAAGTGTACAAATCGTGTGATCCCTGCTTAGGCAGCGATGAGGGTTAAGTGACATTTTTACCAGTTTGGATTTTTTCTGTTGTTTATTGACTGTTTATAGTTTTTTTTTTATAAAAGTCTAGCACATTACATAACCAGCACCACATAAGTCCACGTTTAAAACTTCGCATGAAAATTATAAAAATTAAATAAAGTTTAACAATTACACCCAAAACTTTTAAACTTTTCATTTCGAAGTTTCAGAAAAAATTCTGGGTTTGCAGTTTTATAGCCCACTAAATTTAAGTAGGTAAAAGTGAAAATTTTAAGATGCTAGGAAATCGCGGTGACTTTTAGTCAGTTTTTTAGCGGACGCTCAGTGGGAAATGAGCGGAATTAATTCAAACTGTCGAAGATTTTCAAGGTGTAAATTGTTAAAAAAACGTAAATGGATGGCTCCAACAATACCATTACTACATGACTTAAACAAATAATATTATCAAGCCATACAATTTATATGTATATAACATGTAAAAGTTTTGAACCATTATTAAGTGATCTTAACATTAGTCTTAGGGCCGGTTGTTCAATGTCTGATTAGCACAAATCGGAGGTAGAAGCTCCGTTTAAATAGAACGACTGCTTTATCGATCACTTGTTATAGGAATGAAGTCAAAAACGTCGATAATTATGTTTAACCGGCAAGTAGTGATAACCAGACATTGTACAACCGGCCCTTAAACTTTTATTTACGCTGTTTTGGACTCGGTAAAAATCGTTTAGGCGGTTACAGCGCCAATAAAGAAGAAGAAGAAGATATAAAGAAAATACTATACCGTGGTAAGTGACATATTAAAAATTTAATGTTCGTTGGTTTGGTTTGGGACAATATTACTCTGAAGAAAAAACTCAATTGCGACTTTGAATAAAGAAAGTAATATAAAGTGCGTGCCACCACTTGTCTCCAAATTGACCCCGTCTTGCCATATGGCAACGCAAAATACATCATGTTTAAGAGGGTGTAAAACAAAAATCGCTTACTTCAATATGCTTAAATGTACGTTAACTAATTTCTAAAAGGTGTATCCTTCGAAACGCTTACGTCAGATCCTTGCTGTCTATCGAGTGTAATGCAAGTGTGTTCTTTAAACAAAATTAGAAGTGACAAAAAACCTTCAAAATGTCATATATGTAGAAGTAAGCATGAATTTATAGAAAGCGCTTTTTTATTTACAAAATATGATAGTGACGAAATATTAGTTAAAACATTAATGACTCTATTGGTAACAGGTAAGAATAAAAAACAATCGTGCATGCTATATAATTTAAGTGTGTTTTAGGTCCGTTGCCATATGGCAGTACGGGGCGTAATGTGAACTGTTCCTCCTGTTACCAAATTTTGATATGTTCGCTAGCCCAAATTGACCCCGTGTTGCCATATGGCAACGCAAAATACCATAATGTATGAGACAGTGTAAACAAAAATCGTTTGTATGTATTTTTGCAGTTTTGCAGGTGGTTAACTCATTCCATCTAGCTCTGAACTGCCTAATCATATTATCGTATATTTCATTGTACAAGTGTTGAAGTGGTATACAAATGTAGTTTGTCTGTTCCAGGGAAAACTGGTGGCGTTTTTTGCATTCTCATGTGCTACTTCATTGTCCTAGATTCCCGTGTGACCGGGCACCCCATAGATATGTAGCCTTTTATCAGCGTCTAGCTTGTCAATGGCTTCCCGGCTGCGAGGGACGTTTATGGATGAAATACTATATCAGGAAACTGCTTTGATTACCGCCTGGAATAGGTTTAAGTTTGAATTGATTGTCGATTCGGTGAGGGCTAGCCCTGTAGTTATCCTCATTGCGAAAACCTCTGCTTGAAATATGCTGCAATGGTCAGGTAGTCTTATTGTCCGCCTGACGTCCAGTTCCTGGCAGTAAATCCCGGCACCCACTCCCGTAACCATTATAGAGCCGTCCGTGAAAATGTTTAGGGATCTATGGCTAGGTTTCATTTCCATCCCTCTTCCTCAATCGTTGTGCAAAAAGTTCGTTTCCACTTAAAGCTAGGTGCCATGAAGCCTGTGCTGCTTGGGCTTCCCGCCCCAATTAAGTGGTGCCCAAAGATTCTGAAATTAAATTTCCCTATGACTGTCAATCTACATGCGAATTTCGCAGCAGGGGTTTTAAAGAGCAGCCGTCGAAGTGGACCTCAGCGCTCCCGTGATGCACAGTGCCGCTAGGCGCTGCACCATCTCCATTGGCCCGAGACATAAGGACTTTTGTGCGGCATTCCAGCACACCAAAGCGCCATAGAGCAGTATTGGGCTGACTATTGCTGTGTAGCACCAATGCATCAGAGCAGGTGACAAACCCCAACTGACTCCCAGCATTCTTTTACATGCATAAAGGGCGTTACTGGCCTTCTTCTCTGTTTCTTCAACATTGCGCATCCACAGCAGCTTGCTCTCAAAGACTACTCCCAAATACTTTCTGTGGTCTTTAATTGACAGCTCGATATTAAATACCTAGCCTCGGAGGTCTCCACACTGGGACCTTATATGTTTTTGTGACTACACCACTGACCCATACAAATTGACAAAAAAACTTCGTTGTGCTGGTGAAGCATGTAAAACTATAGGACGAGTAGCCTGTGCAAAATGTGATGTGGGCTTATGTTTGAAATATTTTGCTAATTTTCATACTAAAAATTAGCTCCTTCATCCGCTTTGCACGTAGAATATGCATATATTATCAATAAATGTATTAAAACTTATAAACAATGTTTCTATTATTTCATATTTTAACCGAATACTGTCCCCTAACAATCCATCTGGAATATGCCCCGTTTTGGCATATGACAACGGCCGATATCGGAAGAACTATACTACTCCCAAAGTTTAAGTCATATTTTATCCTTTACTTTAACGCTACCTTTACCCCGTATATAGGTGAAACCAAAAATATCAAAAAATAAAAATTAATCCGGGACAATTTGGGTTAAAGCTTTGGGATCAATACTAAACCATTTTTGGCTGCCTATATCTGCCTCATTAGAAATGAGGAATAAATAAACAGAAGACTTCAATTTACATAGCAATTATTTTTTTGAACAAATATGTTAGTACGAAAATTCCAAACCAGTAGTTTTTCTTTAATGGTGGTCAATTAGCTTTGAATACTGGGTAGCACGTCGCAAGAAATGTTAAGTTTGATTTACGGGACCAAGGAGGTGTGGAATCGCAGCCATCTTGAAACCAAGGATGGTCAAAATATTTCTAACTCATGGAGACAGTCATTTCCGGGCCTCAACCAAACTATGTCCAAACTTTAGTATCCATTCGTGAAAGTCAAATTCCAAAATGATTTCGTTCCACTGCATCCCACTTTTTTTCTTATAGTGGGTAAAATTTTCCACTTTCAATTCTACTATTTTTTTTTAAGAAAACCTTTTGTTTTGCATTTTAATCCATTTCTTAAAACTTTGTTTCATAACATTTGTATGTATATACATCAACATCCTCTTTAGTTCTTTATAAATCTTCTTTAAATTATTAAAAGCGAATCTTCTTCGAAATCATAGCCCATTTCAGCATTTCTTATATGGAATTAAATGATGTGGTCATTTCAATCAATTGGGATTTTTATAAGACAGAACCACCAGGATCTAGAACTAGCGAATATCTAGCGAATTGAGTCGATACTTTCTACCTAAGCATAAAAAAAATAAATAGAATAAAGAAAAAAATTTTAATATACCACGCTTTTATAAATGGACTAAAAATTAGAAAATAATATTTCTCAGTCCCATAGAATTTATTTTGATAACTTTTGATTTTGAAATTTTATCAAAAGTCATTATAAACGATTTATGAGATTGAAAACGAAAAACGTGGAGCGCATGCAATACAAAGCATTAGATTTAATTGACAATAGTCAAACTACATAACATAGACCTAAAATTTCTATAGCTAAATTACAAATTTTAGATCGATTTTAAGCGGTAATTATTCATATACCCACATACATACACATATTACTCTTCATATCAATTCAGTCTATTACATGCGCACAACGATTTTCATTTTCAAACTCATAAATTGTTATAACGACTTCTGCCAAAATTTAAAAAGCAAAAGTTGTCAAAACAAATTCTATGGGACTAAGAAATATTATTTTCTAATTTTTAGCCCATTTATAAAAGCGTGGTATATAAAAAAGTTGTATTTTATTTTATTTATTTTCTACTTTTTAGTCTTGTCTGTATACAATTTTGCAATAGATATTAAAATAATTCAACTTGCAAGGAAAAGAGAACAGAAGACTATGCAAGCAAAATGTTGTTTGCTCACATTTAGTATATGCCTACATATGTACATACATACATACATATAGCAGCAATTAATTTCATTTAAAGAAAGATGGCGTGTCGTCCATTTCCGCTGTAGCGTATGTAGTGCATATTTTTAGGCGCAGTATTTAACTTCTTCAGGCGGGCGACAATTTTCTAATTGTATGTCTTTGATATGATACCTACCCTGCAAAATCGCGACCACTCCACGCATGCATGTAACCCTGCAAAAATCGTTGGACCATGTAGTCTATTTGTGGCAAATTGGAGTACTTACAAAAGTGTTCCTCTGTCATGCTGTAGCGGACCAACTCGTGTTTCTGCGCCAGCTTATTGTTTGTTATCCGATCACTGCTCGTATTTTAAAGAAACGTGATTGAAGTTGAGCATTTGAAAGCACATTTGCATGTCTGGCTGTAGCTGAACGTGTAGAGATGCTCGCTGTTAGTTCTTAGCTCCCAGCATGTTCGGGTTCGAATGCCGTCAGAGGCAACATGTAACTTTTAATTTTTGTCTTGGTTTTTATTAATTTCGAAANAACCTAGAAATAATTGTAAATTCCTCCAGCGAATGCGGGGGCTCGCATGTAGAATCTGGAGACATAAACCAATGTGAAATTAAAGCTAAATTGAAGGCCGATCTTAAAAAAAAACGTGGTAAAAATCCTCTCGATTGGTGGAAAACTAAACTAAAATATGACAAATTGACAGATCTGGCCCGCAAATATTTGAGCGCTCCACCCGGCAGCGTTCCAAGTGAGCAATTGTTCAGTGCAGTCGGCGTTATATATGAGCCTCTAAGAAATCGCCTCATGGGAGAAAAGGCAGCAAAATTACTTTTTTGAAATATAATATGCCTCTTCGCAATATGCCGTCGCAAAGTGGCTTTTTGGTCAAATGGCAACGTTGCGAACAAAGCTGTAGAACTCCCTATCACAACTTCGGATTGCAAATGTAAAATTTTGTAAAAATGCCGCGCGTAAGTGAAAAAGAAAAGTTTTCACAATTATATTTCGAAGCAGCCTTAACTGATATAATTTTCTTGAAGTATTCGAATACAACAAAAAAGCATGTGTTTCGCGACTTAGACTTTGCAATTATTGCCAGCTGAAATAATATGGCAATGTCACAATTTTGTCGCAGGAAAGTTATCATACAAAAGTAATCAGCTGTGTCGCAAAGTGGCAAATTTTGCAACAATTTCGACATTTGCAACAACTTTGCGACGCTTCATGAATCCCACTACTGTATAGGTTAAGCATTCGTTCAATGTTTTAATAATTTACAAATTTTTTTAGGTAAAAAAACGATGACTTTAGTTAATTATAGCTTTTTAATGTTACTTCTAACATTCGTATTCGCATTCGCACATTCGCATTCCGAAAATTCGCATTCGCATTCGCGAATATGAAAAACATGACATTCGAAACATCTCTAGTCTGGACATACAACATTGCAAGTTGATAAAAGCGTTGTAAAATAATAAGGGTATTCATCAAACCTTATAAATGCGTTGTAAACCGTATAAACTTATAATTGTGTAAACCTTATAAATGAACTGTCAAAATTTGTATGGAAACTCGTTTACACATTTCTGATAAATTTATCCAGCGATTTCACTGAATAAACTTGATAAACTGAAGACAATGCAACTCTGTCGCAACTCTAGCTATGTTTTCTTAGGCAATAATCGGGATCCGCATACAAATTTTGCACGCAAATTCAACAACGATATGATCCTGATAGAGATCTGGTTCAATTATTATCCCGTCTGTTTGTTTTGTTTCACTGATAATTCGCAAAGTTTGGTAGCCGTGAGAAATGAATTCATACACAAACAGACATTCTGCCATTGTTTCTTATAATTTGCTTCAAATAAATAGCCTTTATGTTATATGTACATTTATTTAAATAGATATCTCGTAAATATAATTGTTTCCAATTTAGTGAGGTAGTTTCTATAATTTCTTTATCCCCGTGCTAGTAGTATAAAGTTAGTGACACTGCTTTTTATAAGCAAAGAAAACACGACTATTGTCGCATGTGTAAACGAAAAGAGAGTGTGGGTCGTTCATGTAACAGAGTGCATAAACTTATAAGATTATCTGCTTGATAAAGTTATCGGTTTAGATGAATACCACTAATAATAAAAACAGCTCAGTGCGGACCATCCATTCTCAAGTTATAGGCGGTCTGACGTAAGCAACTTTGGTATATACCAGGGTTGGGCAAGACCGAGGCCGAAAAGAGCTACATGTAAATTCTAAATGCTACAAAGAGCCATAAAAAAAAACAAACGCTAAAATTTTATTTTTCAATAAAATTATTATTGGAAATGAAAAACATTAATTTTATTATTTTCTTATGTACGTTAGATAGATATTAAAGAAAATTGAAAAGATCCCTTGGGCGAAATTTTCAAAATCTGGGTTTACGTCAGTAAAAGCCGTTCGTAACAGTTCTGTTAAATGTTGGTTTGTCAATAGGTACGTTCGTTTAAAATCTCCAGTAAAAAATTTCCGACAGCATAATTCCGGCGAAATGTCATCTGTTCTCTCACAAGAGAAAAATATCCAAAATAGTACGCGAACAGAATATTTGCAGAGACTTGCAAGTTGGACGAACAACTGATAGAAATTTTGTTTACATTCAAAAGTATGCAATTGAACAGTTCACTGAATAAACGAATAATTACTTATTCTTACAAGTTTAATTAGTAGCATTTTAATATTTTATCTTCCAAACCATTAAAATCGATTTAAACTATATTCACATTACAGCATAAATTATTTTGTTTCGATCAAATTACTTCATATAAAACAAGTAAGTTCACATTTTCTTTCATAATTTCTATGGCACGTGTACGTACGAGTGTGTAGTTTCTACTTTCAAAAACAAATGGTTGCAAGGCTTTTTCAAATTTCCCTAACAGTGGGGGCTAAAATAAATGAAAAATCTTTTTTTCTTCATTTGGTTATTGATTTATGATAAATTATTTAATTTCTATTTAATTTATTGACAGATTTGACATGGCGAAATTATTTCATTTCAGCATAATTTGCTTATAAATTACCAATGAGTCGTAAATTACGATAATATTTGTGTTCCAGATGCTTCACGATTTGCAGGTTTTTACAAGAAGCCGTTTCAGGTGACCACCTTCCTTAATGTTTATTAATGGATAAAACAGCTTTTCCTGCAAATCCTGTAAAACCTGAAAATCGTGAAGCATCTGGAACGCAACTAATGTGAACAAGCTTTTAGGGATTAGCGTGAATTCCAACCAGCTGTTTCCGATCAGTTGTTTTATTGTTGGCAAATTGCTGTTAACAAAACTAGCTGCTTTCCCTCAAAATTAAATGTCATTTTGCTCTCTCAATTCCACCTACTTTGCAAGTTTTTTGCGTACACGAACACAAAGCTGATACTTTTTATAACTTTCAATAATTATCAGGTACGCGAATGCAACTAATTGTGAACAGTATTTCATTGTAGAGTACAAATACTCACAATTATACGTTGTACCAAAAATTTAAAATATACGGCTGTTTCCAACAGCGGATATTTTAAATCTAGTACTTGTTGCCGGAATTCAAGCCTTATCAGTGCCTTATCTTCTTTTAATTCCAAAAACTCTAACTCTTCTTCGCTTTTATTAAAAGGGGTGTTTCGGATATTGTAAATTCATCCTAAATTATATTACATAAAAAAGGGTTTATGAAGTATCCAAACGTAAATTTAAATAATTTCAAATCCGCAAATATTTTTTCAAAATCTGCTTTAAATCACGTGCAATATTTTTTCTAACCATGGAAAATGATGAAATATTATTTTTTTGAGATCATAAATAAAAAGACGTAGTTTAGTTTCAAAACATAAAATATTTTGCGACAAATAAAAAAATTTTTATTCTCTCCTTGTAGAGACAGATTCAAGTTTTGCAAATGTTCAATCATATCGATAAAGAACATTAAGTCTGAAAGCCAATTTCCATTCTCCAATTGGGGGTAATGTTCCGATCTCAATTTGGGTATGTGTATATAAAAAGAATAAAATAAAAAAAAAACACAATGGAAAAGAATGTCCAGCAAAAAAAAAAAGGGGTATTTTAAAAAGTAAAAGGAGCCAAAATGTTCTAAGCAAAGAGAAAGTAAAAAGAGTCGCACTTTGCAAAGCAAAGAGCCGCATTTGGCTCAAAGAGCCGCGATTGCCCACCGTTGGTTTATTATGGTTGGTTTTTAATAGCTATTTTTAATAACAATCAGAGGTTATATTTGATGTATATAAGCTGGTTTCAATTAAATAATTAAAGCAAATACTAACATGCACTATTATGGACACCTTCTTGAGGAACTTCACTACTTGTTGTTGATGATTGAATTCTTCCATTTTTCCTCCTGCTTCCAAAAATATCCCTGTGGGTGGGAATGTCACACTTCAGAAAAAAGCTACTTATAAAACCTTTAATAATTCAATAATGGTTCATACTGTCGTCGAAACAAAATATAAGAAATAATTGTAAGCCGCTCCACTGGGACAGTAAACGAACAGCTTGCTTCGACGATAACCGTTTGACACTCGAAAAATGTTATGATTTTTAACAACGAAGAATGTAGTTTTGAAACAGCACATTTATCCACCATTTTAGCACTATGAGCGAAGGAATTTTTTTACACGATTGGAAAAGTATCAAAATTTAAAAAGAAGTGTCCCCCCAAAATTCATTGGATCAAAACGGTCACACTGATCTTGTTGCGTGCAGAAGTTTTTAATTACATGCGGTAAATCGGAAACACGCCGCCATTCTCATGGATGAAGGTTTCTAAAAAAAAATTTATACATTTGTAATTGAACGTAAAAGTAGGCAAGGATAAGGAGAACTCACCATTCGAAGGCTGGAATGTTCCACCTATTAGCGCAGCGGGTCCTGACAGTCAAATCTCGTTCTGCGTTATTGTGAAGTGATAAAAATAACAGTTTCACGGCGCACTTATTTCGGCGTAAATTTTTGACTTTTCATTTCACTTCACGATAAAGCAGAACGGGAACTGACCCCCTGGATTAGATTTAACGTTATGTTCAATTTGTTCTCCGTGGACTTCACTATTAATAGCAACTTTATAATTTCTTTCCACTGAGGTTGTTCACGCTTGCCTGGTTAGCAGATTATGTGTTTATATTTTTTATTCAGTTTGCCACAATAAAATACACTACACAATAATAATTTTTAACCAGAGAACCTAATAACCACGCTAGTGCGAACAACCTCACTCTCTTTTTCACTTTTTAAACGAGATATTTCTGTATATTTTTACCGCATTGATTTTAAGTAAGTATTTTATTTTCCTTTTAATAATTATACACTGAGGGAAATAATGCATAGTAAAAATTAATACTTTATATTTGATTATCGTTTTATAAATGTTCGTATTTAAAAATAACCCTACAAGTCATTGCTGAGCGCTTAAGGTAAAAATTATAACACATTTACACTTTTTTCTTTACCCAGCAAAAACTAAACTACTTTATTTTCAATTAGGGTTGCCAGACGTACTGCCATTGGGAGTAAACGTACTTCTTTTTATTGTAATGTACCAACTGTACGGCAAAATCAACTCTTTTTCTGAGTATTGGACCAAACCAATTTTTTTAGATTGAGCCATAGGTACAACATTAATTTCTCTGTTTTTCGAAGTTGGTATGTGTATAAAGTTAGCGAAACAACATCAAGCAAAAAATGTCGCATATACCCATGAATTTGCCGTTTTTTTGCCGTTAATTAGTTGTGGAAAAAATGATGTTGTCGCTCTAGTATTTTTCTAGATATAAGGTGTTTTGCTAACTTTATATAATGTTAGCGAAGCACCCCTCCAAACTCAAAGACAAACGAATTAGCTTTATGTAAAAATTTGTAGTTTTTTTGCCGTTCTAAGATGAGCCAGTTTACTTTTGAAAAAAATAATTTTTTTTTTTTAATTAAAAAATTTTTTTTTGCTTTTTTTTCAACGTTCAATAATTTTTAGAATATAAGGATAATAATATAATAGAAAAGCATACCCGGTGTCTTTATGTACCGCTTTGAAATTTAAACAAACAACAATCACCATGGTTAAAATTGAAAAAATTAAGAAGCTTTTTATCACAATCAAACGACAAAATCAAGAACAGTTTTAATGCACAAAACAAGCCAAACGGCAAATTATGCAACAAAAAAATTAATTGTTTTTATTATTTTTAACCAATTTTTAAACCGCTTTCCAAGT
>NW_016157161.1:198500-223291 GCF_001687245.7 Rhagoletis zephyria | reverse complement strand
AGGTGGCCGATTTCATCAGCTTTACAGGAAAAAATTGTATTCATATCGGTATCGTTTCTCAGTTCAAAGTCAGAAATAATGCCATAAAAAAGGTTGCAGAAAACGCCCAAAGTCTCGAATTAGTAGTATATATTTACCAAACCCTCATTCTAAATCAAGTATATGATAAACATTAAAAATAAAAGTGCATTATTGCTCTGTTAAACGAAGATTAATTGGACAAACCGACATATCTCGACTTAGGTCATTATTGTTTGCGACCACTGATATATATGTTTTTAATCTAACTATCGCTAAAAATGACTATTTGTTACTTAAAAAACCATCAATGTCCTTAAACTTAACCAATTTCTTAACTTACGCACAGTACCCCTATAGGACGTTTGAGACCAAAACATGAAATTTTGGATTATGCTGCATAACTTGAAAACTTTAAGTCCTTTCCAAAAATAAAAAAGTGGTATAATTAAGTAATGAATGCCTCTCGATGACACATGCCCAAAGAGGTTCATTCATTGTCAATTAGTGGCAAAAAAATGACGTCGAAACCGGAAAACCGGATGAAATTTCCAAAAATTTCAACTTCTGGCTTAAAAAACATATCATACTTTTTTCAAATGAATAAAACACTATATATATTTCGAAAGTGTCAACAATTCTCTACCCAAAACCGTTGAGAATCGGTTGAAAATTGGGTTTTTAATAAATTTTTTTTTAAGAAGAAACTGAAAAAACGGTTTTTTGGCCTTAAATCCAGATTTTGGGGGTGTTAAAAACTTTTTAATGGCCGTTTCGTGTATAACTCGACCAGACGAACAATCTCTGCTAGGTCGCTTCAAAAGTGTAAAATGGCTGTCGCACTGTGTAATTTTTAACCAGAGAACCTAATAACCACGCTAGTGCGAACAACCTCACTCTCTTTTTCACTTTTTAAACGAGATATTTCTGTATATTTTTACCGCATTGATTTTAAGTATGTATTTTATTTTTTCTTTTAATAATTATTAGGGATGTCAATCCCGGGATCCCGGGATCCCGGTCTTTTTTAAGTCCTGAATATCCCGGGATTAGTCGATTTAAATCCCGGGATTGGTGGAAACAATTTTTTTGTTAGCCAATTAAATTTTTATCACAAATATCCCCTCTCAAGGGCAAATTAAGAATTTTTTGCAACCCTTAATGCTATAATTTCTTTGAGATCGCATTACCATCAAAAGAAGGATTAATTTTGCTTCCCTCGAAATGGAATAGGTGATGCACTTACATATTTATTGTTTACTTAAATGTGTTAACTTTTTTATTATTACTTAAATATACTGATAATATCTTAAATTGATCTCAAACAGTGATAAAAAAAATTTTATATAGTTACATAGGCAGTTACTGCTGTACCAAATACAGTCACTTACAAAATTATTTGGATCGATTTTTTTTGCAACATTCAAAATATTTTTCACGGTATTTTTTTGTCAATTAAAATATAGTATAATATATAGCTCATTTTATAACAAAAATCATGTAAATCAAAATTTCACACTTTAGAGAAAGTTAGTTTAAGTTCACCAAATTATCATAAAAATATCAAACTTTTTAATCATAATTTTTACAAAAAATTCTATTATGCAGTTTTATAGCCCATTCAATTTAATACAATAAAGTGCAATTTTAAGGTTGCTAAAAACTTCCTTGATTTTTAAATTTTTTTTATTGACGATGTTGCGCATTTTCTCCTTATAACGAATTTTTTTGTGGCAAAAAAATATAAAATGTCAACGGGATGTTTTAGCAACTTCAAAATTGCACATACATATATATTTTTTTAAATTAACAAAAAAAAAACCCCATGAAAAATATTCTGAATATTGCAAAAAAAAATCTACGCAAAATATTTCTGTGAGTGACCGTATATGCATTTGTACATGGAGTACAAAAACTATGTTATAAATTAATGAGGATATGTACGTACATACATATATGTTTGTCAAATTTTATGTTTGTTTTTTGGTTGATTGAAAATACTGATTTATCCCCTTAATAAATATGTGAATGAATTACAATAAATTGTACTTTTTTTTGTTATATCAATCTGATTTAAAATACTATAATAGGATGATCACAGAAGTGTTGCACTTTTGCCTGAATTTCGAGACAATCCCGGGATCCAGGGATTGTATTTTCAGATCCCGAAAATCCCGGGATCGACAAAACCCCGAAAATTGACATCCCTAATAATTATACACTGAGGGAAATAATGCATAGTAAAAATTAATACTTTATATTTGATTATCGTTTTAAAAATGTTCGTATTTAAAAATAACCCTACAAGTCATTGCTGAGCACTTAAGGCAAAAATTATAACACATTTACACTTTTTTCTTTACCCAGCAAAAACTAAACTACTTCATTTTCAATTAGGGTTGCCTGACGTACTGCCATTGGGAGTAAACGTACTTCTTTTTATTGTAATGTACCAACTGTACGGCAAAATCAACTTTTTTTCTGGGTATTGGACCAAACCATTTTTTTTAAGATTGAGTCATAGGTACAACATTAATTTTTCTGTTTTTCGAAGTTGGTATGTGTATAAAGTTAGCGAAACAACATCAAGCAAAAAATGTCGCATATACCCATGAATTTGCCGTTTGTTTTGCCGTTAATTAGTTGTGGAAAAAATAATTTTGTCGCTCTGGTATTTTTCTAGATATAAGGTGTTTTCCTAACTTTATATAAAGTTAGCGAAGCACCCCTCCAAACTCAAAGACAAACGAATTAGCATTATGTAAAAATTTGCCGTTTTTTGCCGTTCTAAGATGAGCCAGTTTATTTTTGAAAAAAATAATAATTTTTTTAAATAAAAAAAAATTTGTTTGCTTTTTTTTTCAACGTTCAATAATTTTTAGAAGATAAGGATAATAATATAATAGAAAAGCAAACCCGGTGTCTTTATGTACCACTTTGAAATTTAAACAAACAATAATCACCATGGTTAAAATTGAAAAAATTAAGAAGCTTTCTTATCACAATCAAACGACAAAAACAAAAATAGTTTTAATGCACAAAACAAGCCAAACGGCAAATTATGAAACAAAAAATTAATTGTTTTTATTATTTTTAAACTATTTTTAATCGCTTTCCAAGTCCCTTTTCTTTAAATAAGGCTGTTTAAAAAAACAAAACAATTCAACGACAAAATCAAAAACAGTTTTAATGCACAAAGCAAGCCAAACGGCAAATTATGAAACAAAAAATTAATTGTTTTTATTATTTGTAACCTATTTTTAAACCGCTTTCCAAGTCCCTATCGTTTTTATTTTATTTTTTTTTTTGTAATTATAGTTGTTGCTTCCTTTGAATTAAAATAAAAAAAATATATTCACTTGGAAATGGATAGCTCTGTTCTCTCTCATCTTAACAAAGGGCTATTTCGAGATCGTTAGTTCGAATCCAACTGGCAGCAAACATTTTTTAAATCTTTTTTTTTAATTGTTTTTGCTTTTTTTAATTATAGTTGTTGCTACCTTTTTAATTAAAATTTTGTCAAAAAAAATGGATTCACTTGGAAATGGATAGCTCTGTTCTCCTTCATCTTAACAAAGGGCTGTTACGGGATCGTTGGTTCGAATTCCACTGGCAGCAAACATTTTTTTAAATATTTTTTTTAATTGTTTTTTTTTATTTTTTTATTGTAATTATAGCTGTTGCCACTTCTTTATTTAAAATTTTGTCAAAAAAATTAGATTCACTTGGAAATGGATAGCTTAACAAAAGGGCTATTTCGAGATCGTTGGTTCGAATCCAACTGGCAGCAAACATTTTTTAAATCTTTTTTTTTTTTTTGTAATTATAGTTTTTACTACCTTTTTATTTAAAATTTTGTCTAAAAAATTGGATTCATTTGGAAATGGATAGCTCTGTTCTCTTTCATCTTAACAAAGGGCTTCAAACCTTTTTTTTAATTGTTTTTTTTTGTAATTAGAGTTGTTGCTACCTTTTTAATTAAAATTATCTCTAAAAAATTATATTCACTTGTTCTCTCCATATGGATAATATACGACGGGGTAAAGGACAAGGGGCGCCAAGTAAGGAATAATTACGAACTGAAAATAGAAACGCTTATTTATGCCAAAACTTAAACTCTACAGAGGGAAACAAATAAAATTCGCTTTATTAGAACAATTTTCTCATTTTGGAAATTTGTTTAAAAATTGGTTAAAAATAATAAAAACAATTAATTATTTTGTTGCATAATTTGCCGTTTGGCTTGTTTTGTGCATTAAAACTGTTTTTTATTTTGTGGTTTAATTGTTTTTTGTTTAAACAGCCTTATTTAAAAAAATAGGACTTGGAAAGCGGTTTAAATATTGGTTAAAAATAATAAAATCAATTAATTTTTTGTTGCATAATTTGCCGTTTGGCTTGTTTTTTGCACTAAAACTGTTTTTGATTTTCTCGTTTAATTGTTCTTTTGTGTTTAAACAGCCTTGTTTAAAAAAAAAAATAGGGACTCGGAAAGCGGTTTAAAATTTGGTTAAAAATAATAAAAACAATACATTTTTTGTGACATAATTTGCCGTTTGACTTGTTTTGTGCCAGGGTTCGGATTTGCCTCATTTTGGCCCCTCTCTCGCTCGTTAGTTTGCTCTGAGTTAGCGCAACTCACGAGGAACACGCGAGGCTGTTTGCAAATGAGCACTCGTTAGGTACGAGCGCACGCGATGAGTAGCCAGCGAGCGAGTAAGCAAACGAGGGCGGGGCAATAGTAGAGCGGCAAGCAAACGAGGGCCTCATTAGCTCTGCCCTCGCGAGAGGGGCGTTGCGAGCGAGGCACTCATTTGCAGCAGCAGACGAGCGAGGCGAGTAAACGAGCGAGGGAAATGAGGCAAGCAGATTAGACAGGCAAACGGGTTGTTTGGTCAGCAAAAATGTATGGGATAAAAATTGCATCAACTAAGAATTTAGAGCAAACGATTGTATGCACACATGTAGATATGTATATACATACATATATACACATATGTATGTATTTATTTATGTATATATTTTCATGCACAGAAGAATAGATGCGTGCTATTTTTGCCAGTTTTATCTACTAGGTAGGCTCATATGTGCATACATATATATTACTATGTACTTATACGCACGTATTATTCGCAAATAACAATTTGCAAAATGGTAAAATTTGCCGTATAAACGCTGAGTTAACTTTTTATTTGCAAATAACTAAATCACGCAAATAAGTATTGATTAGTGCTACTATTTGCAAATAAGCGCAAGACGCCGCCATTCTTAGGTTTATTTTCTTTTTCGATTGTCATCTTATTGCCTTTTTATAATCAAGACGTTGCCATTTTTAACTTTATTTTCTTTTTCGATTGTCATATTATTGCCTTTTTATAATCAGGCAATATTAAAAAAGAATTTTTCACCATCGAATAAACAGTGAGTTAGGTATTTGCAAATTATTTTTATTTGCAAATAGCTTACGTATAAACGTAGTATATGTAGGTATAGTTTTTTTAATTTTCAATAGCTTATAAAATTTCAACTTATACACTTAGGTCTCTTTTTATGTGGTTCTTTTTTATGCGGATTTGAATTTATGAGGTTTTTCAAACATTTTTTTCGCTGTATCGATTTTGCTTCTTTGAGAGTTTTTATTACTTTTTTGCAATCAATTTTTCTTACATAATTCATGTATTTTTTATGATATTTTTTGTTTTGGTTAAAATACAGAAGTGAAGAAATAAACGGTTTTTTTTTTTTGAAGTATCTGAATTTATGCGGGTTTTGAAAATGCTGGAACGCATCTCCTGTTCTTGTATGAAATTAAAGAACTTTTTTATGCGGCTTTCTGAAGAACGCATCTACCGCATAAAAAAGACCTAAGTGTACATGAGAGACAGACCATACAAGTCCAAGCAAGTTTCATACTTTGTAAAAAAATTTGAAAATTTCAACAAAGTTTTAAACTTTTTAATCACATTTATATGTAGAGCAATGCTTGGTGTGTAGTTTTATAGCATAAATATATCATTCTCACTCGAAAAATATCATAATTGTGTTTTTTTAATAATTTTGGAAACATTTCAAGTAGAATGTTCATATTTTTCCATTTTGGTGCCTATGTCTGCATACATACTAGGTAGCATCCATGGGCGGAGGGTAGGGAAAATCCGGGAAACGCAAACGAGCGAGCATATAAAGCGGGTAAACCAAACGGGGGCGATGTGAAGTAGGTAAAAGCTGAGTGGACAAAGGGGAAAAAACGAGACATCAAAGGCAAACAATTTACTCAGGCAGGCAAACGAAGTAACGTAATGGTAAGTACATATATACGGTGGACGGCTGCTTTGAAATTCAACGCCAACGCAACGCCAAAGTTGTATGTGAACCGGCCTCTATTCTTTGTTTACGCAAATACATATCCATACATACATACATACATACATATGTACATATGTCCTTGAACAACAGGCCACAAATAAATTTTTTCTCCAAGGATTATATTTCATTCAGGTATACAGCATAACTGCTACAAGTAGCAAACTATTTTGGGGTGCTAACAAGTGCTTACTTGTTTTTTGTTTCTGCGGCACAAACGATTATCTATACTATCTTCGTTACTTACTTTTCTCTGTAAAGACAAAATACATGCATATGTACATACATACATACATACATACATACATACATATATAAATATGCATGTTATGTATGTATATAACTCTAAAAAATATCTCATTCCATAATCTGTGCTTACGTATGTAATAAATTTTATTTGTTGTTTTAAAAGCTGCCCTAATATCGAGCCCTAACCGCCAAAATAACGTAAGCGACATTTTTTTCAAAATTTTCTTTTTGATGCAGAAATATTCCTAGAGCATCTAGGTACATTTCTGCATCAAAAATAAAATTTTGAAAAAAATGTCGCTTACGTTATTTTGGCGGTTAGGGCTCGATATAATATTCACATATTTATATGCATATGTACATATGTACATACAATTATTAACATACTTTCGTACATAATCTATTGACATACATTCCCACATTTTTATGCACAAAAATGCATGTGTTGTATAGTGCACTCGGAGCGCTCGCTCCTCGCTCACTCGTCTTACCTAGCAGAGCGAGTATGCAGACAGCTACTCGCCTCGTACTGCGAGCGAGGCAACACACAACAACAGCCTCGCTCGTTTAATAGGAGCGCGAGGAAACAAGCAGCGCTCGCTCGTTTGGCGAGCGAGGAAAACTTCTCGTGCCTCGCCTCATTGCTGCTACGAGTACGAGCTGCGAGCGCCTCGTTGTCTGCGAGGCGTTGAGTAGGAGTTTGCTCGCTCGCTCGCTCGAACTCCGAGTTTTTGCCCACCCTGTTTTGTGCATTAAATCTGTTTTTGATTTCGTCGTTAAATTTGTTTTTGGTTAAACAGCCTTATTTAAAAAAAAAAAATAGGGACTTGGAAATCGGTTTAAAAATTGGTTAAAAATAATAAAAAAAAAGTATTTTTTTTGTGACATAATTTGCCGTTTGGCTTTTTTTGTGCACTAAAACTGTTTTTGATTTTGTCGTAATTTTTTTTTGTTTTAACAACCTTATTTAAAAAAAATAGGGACTTGGAAATCGGTTTAAAAATTGGTTAAAAATAATAAAAAAAAAGTATTTTTTTTGTGACATAATTTGCCGTTTGGCTTTTTTTGTGCACTAAAACTGTTTTTGATTTTGTCGTAATTTTTTTTTGTTTTAACAACCTTATTTAAAAAAAATAGGGACTTGGAAAGCGGGTTGAAAATTGGTTAAAATAATAAAAATGATTATTTTTTTTTGTTGCATAATTTGCCGTTTGGCTTGTTTTGTGCATTAAAACAGTTTTTGGTTTTGTCGTTTGATTGTAATAAGAAAGCTTCTTAATTTTTTTAATTTTAACCATGGTGATTATTGTTTGTTTAAATTTCAAAGTGGTACATAAAGAAACCGCGTTTGGTTTTCTGTTATATTATTATCCATTTCTTCGAAAAATTATTGAACATTGAAAAAAAATTGCAAAAAAATTTAACTTTAACTTTATATAAAGTTAGCAAAACACCTTATATCTAAAAAAAATACCAGAGCGACAAAATTATTTTTTCCACAACTAATTAGCGGCAAAAAAACGGCAAATTCATGGGTATATGCGACATTTTTTGCTTGATGTTGTTTCGCTAACTTTATAAACATGAAATAGGGCCTTTGGTAAAAAATTTTATTTAATTATTGCATGTAAAAAGCAAAAAAAAGTAAAAGGACAGACAAATTTTGCTCTTATTTATATGGTATATAAATTTTTTTGTGAAAACTTATATTACAGGGGCTATAACGGGTCAAAGGTCAGATCTTCGAAAATTTAAATTCCTTGTGGTGCAAACCATTTTGAACTGATTTTTAAAAATTTATATCGTTGTAAAGGTGATTAAACCCCCTATCTTCCGATATGCATGTTTGTGTACCTCGTGTACAAAAATTTTAGAAAAAACACATTTAAATGAAAAAATACTTTTTTTTATAAAAACAAATATTTTGAACAAAAAAATTACTAACAGTTTTTTAAACAATTGGTATCTGATATGCATATATGTATACTGTATAAAAAACACAATTAAAAGAAAAAATACCTTTTCTTAAACAAAAAATTACTAACCGATTTTTAAAAGGTTGGTGTCGTTATTAAGGCGATTTTATTAAAAAAATATTTTAAACAAAAAAATGCTAACCGACTTTTAAAAAAATGGTATCGCTGTAAAGGCGATTAAACCCCTTTCTTCTGAAGTGCATATTTGTATACTTCGTATATAAAAATTAGAGAAAAACCACAGTTAAAGGAAAAAACAACTTTCTTTCATAAAAAAAAATTAATTAAACAAGAAAATTACCAACCGATTTTTAAACAATTGATACCCTTTCCTCTGATATGCATATTTTTATATTTCGTTTATAAAAATTTTAGAAAAATACTTAAAAGGAAAAAATACCAATTTTCTCTTATAAAAAGTATTTTAAACAAAAAAATTACTAATTAGTAATACAATTGAGTACTTTATTTAAATAAAACAGAAAATTACCTTTAATTTTCATATATAACGTGTTATGTAAAAAATGAAAAACCATGGTGTTTTTAAATTTTTATATGCCTTAGACTTCTGTTACATATAATTTTGCTTTATTTTTAACAGGGCTGTGGGTGAACAAGAACGAATTAATACTTAAAATACTAATAATTATTTGTTTTATTTAAATACGGAATTCAGTTGTATTACTAATTAGTAATTTTTCTGTAAATTTATTTTTTTATAAGAAAAAATTGGTAATTTTTCTTTAAAGTGTTTTTTCTCAAATTTTTATATGCGAAGTATACAAATATGCATATTAGACGAAAGGCGGTTTATTGGCCTTAACAACGATGCCAATTTTTAAAAAATTGGTGAGTAATTTTGTTGTTTAATTTTTTTTTCGATAAAAAAAGTTATTTTTTCTTCTTAACTGTTTTTTCTCAAATTTTTATTCACGAAGTATACAAGTATTCATATCACAAGAAAGGGGGTTAAATCACCTTTACAACGATACAAATTTTTTAAAAATCGGTTAAAATTTTCTGAAATAATAAGTTTTTAATTTTTCGAAGATCTGACCTTTGACCCGTTATAGCACAAAAAAATTTATACACCATATAAATAAGAGCGAAAAGCGGACCACGTCTGCATTTTTTTAACTTTTTTTTGCTTTTTACATGCAATAATTACAAATAATTTTTACCAAAGGTCCAATTCCGACCGGAGAAACTACTTTTTTTACTTATGACTCAGTCTCTTAAAAAAAGTTGGTTTGGTCCAATACCCAGCCGAGTGCTGGACAGTGTAATAACTGTCGCACAGTTTTTTTTTGAAAAAACAGCAGTTTATTGTTAATTTTTCACAGATTTTACTTCAATTTTATTAAGTAGTTTTTTTTTTAATTTTAACCCTTATTTGAATTTACCAGCGGTAAACACTTTGAGAGAAAGGCGCAAGCGGCACGCAAGTCTTCGTCGGTTACTTTGTTACATATCTTCTGAAACCATAGGCTAATTTCCCTCATTTGAGTCTTTTATACTCCCCCTTTTGTGCAACATAAGTCCTCATACTCAGCAATCGCATAGACTCGGAACTGGTGACTAGGAAGCCATTTATTCGACCAATCCTATACTGTTTTTTCTTCTTTTTTTTATACAAAGTCTAAGAAAAATACACCTGAAAAAGACAAGTACTTATCTCCCAAAGCTACAATTTTAAAGCATAAAATTAAAGTAAAATATTTACAAAGTTAACAATAAACTAATTTTTTCGCAAAATCTAATTACCCTTTTATTTAGTTAGTAAAAGTCTGATAGTAAAAAGGTGTAAGCATGGTCGTAGCCAGGCAGGTGCAGGGCGCTCGGGTATAAAAATCAGAAAAATATTAAATTAATTATAAGGCTTAAATTAAAAAATTGGCCATACATTCAGAAAGAGTCTAGAATTATTTTGTGGAATTTAGTTATTTATTTTTAACATTTATTGTTGCTTTGAAAAAGATTCTATGACATCTTTATTTGTTTGTACCTAATTAATGAAAATGATCTCAAATAAGTGATTATACATATATTTACTTTTTGGTAATTTGTAACAATAAATTGCACAAAAAATAACAAAAAGATAAAAAAAGATAAGTTAAAACTCCTTTTTTTATGTTTGTACTGCTTTTTTTTATCGAAATAGAAATGTACTCTTTCTCCGATTCAGAATCTGGCAACCCTATTTTCAGTGATAACTAATTGAAATTCTCACTATTTTACCTGCAACGAACTCATTTATTTAACATGGCGATGTCATAGGAAGCAGTCAATTACCTTTTCCTGCATGTATTTTCAACTACTTTAGAAGACAAAAAAAATATATCATTTTAACATGTTGCTTCTGATACAATTCGAACCCGCGCCTTCTGGAAGCTAACAAATAACAGCGAGCACACCGACTCTGCATTTAATTTCTTCTTATTCTTTTTTGGCGCTGTAACCGCCTAAGCGATTTTCGTTGAGTTCAGCAAAGCACGCCAGTCGTTTCTCCTCTGTGCCAACTGACGCCAATTGGAAACGCCAAGTGAAGCCAAGTCCTTCTCCACCTTCTCCTTCCCGTCGCAGTGGCCGCCTACCTCTTCCTCTGCTACCACCAGCGGGTTCCGAGTTGAATACTTTCAGAGCTGGAGCGTCGGTGTCCATTCGACCAACATGGCCAAGCCAGCGGAGCCGCTGTATTTTAATTCGCTGCACTATGTCCATATCGTTGTAAAGCTCATACAGCTCATCGTTCCATCGTCTGCGGTAGTCGCCGTCGCCAACGCGTAAAGGCCCGTAAATCTTCCGCAAAATATTTCTCTCAAACACTCCAAGAGCCACCTCATCGGATGTTGTCATTGTCCATGCTTTCGCGCCATATACCAGCACTGTGGAAATTCAACCTTTGAATGCACATTTATATGTCTGGCTGTAGCTAAGTGCGCAAAGACGATTGCTTGTTGATATCCAGAGAGGGCTAGGGCTCGTATTAAACTGCAGGCAACATGCAAATTAAATATTTTTTTTTGTTGTTTTCTTGATTATTCACTTCGAAGATGCTTTTTCAGAACGAACACGGTCATTTTAATACGCGTGTAATTGAATTGAATATTTACCAATATACAATACTTTCATTGACGTTTATTGTAAGATCAATTACGTTTCTATTTGATTTTAATCTTTTTTCCCTCAGTGTAATTATAATATATTTTAAAGAACGTAAACACGTCACGTGAAATTGAACAAATTTTATATTTACAGCTTCTTGTTATTAGCATTTGCATTTCATTTTTAAGTTTAA
The DNA here is from genome assembly GCF_001687245.7 of Rhagoletis zephyria. NCBI lineage: Eukaryota > Metazoa > Arthropoda > Insecta > Diptera > Tephritidae > Rhagoletis > Rhagoletis zephyria. Next base: position 211,387 of record NW_016157161.1, on the reverse strand, counting down.
GTGATTTATAAACATTCGCTCTCAACACTTATTAAAGGCTCATCTGAAAAAAACTTTAAATAAACTTAATATTAGAAATGCTTATTTAACGCTTATTATAGCAAACTTACTTTAAGTTATTTTTAAAAAGATTTATGAAATGCTTGTTGGGTATGTATTTAAAAAATAAAGTATGCACAAATGTTAAACAACTACTAATACAATTGGGGTTTTCATTACATTTCACACTGGCCGTAATTTAATTTTTTCGGCAAAATTCTGAAAAGAAAGTGATCGTTTCCAAAATCGGTGCATATACATACATATTATTCATGCTACTAGTAAGTTAGGGCTAACATTTTGGACTGAAAAATAAGGCGAAGTGTAATGTACATACATACATACATATGTATATAAATAAATATTAAAAAAATACATATAATAAAACAAGTAAGAAAGTCTAAGTTCGGACGGAGCCGAACATTAAATACCCGGCGCAAGTATATGTTTTCCACCTTTCCGAAAGCTACCGCTACATGATAAGCCGCGGTGTATAAATTTTAAGTAAATTAGCGTCCTTAAATTTCGAAACATTGAAATTTCAAGCATTTCTGAAATTTACCGATTTCAACAATCTTCAACGGTTTGCTTTTATGTGGCAAGCACAATAACCATACCGAGTTTGGTACAAATTGCTAGAACGGTTAGCGAGATACATATATGTGATCAGAAGTGGGCGGTGCCACGCCCATTTTCCAAAATTTTATCATAAGCGTATTTCTTGGTAAAGAATTGTTGCAACCATCAATTTCGAATAAATTAGCTTTAATATTTACTGATTTATCGAGGATTTCGTATTTCTCTAAATTACCGTTATATGTAAACATCGGCGTAGCCAGAATGAAATTTAGGGGGGAGCTCGACCCTATTAAGCTGGCATTTCAGGGTACTATTTTATATATATATATAAGGAAAATTTGAAAGTTAGGGGGGGGGCTCGAGCACCCCCCTGCCCCTACCTGGCTACGCCCATGATTGTAAATATCAATTAGTGAATAATTATCTTCAGTAGTTACTAAAAAATCGCAGTTTTCGTATTTCTGAAAATTACCGTTATATGGGAGGTAGGCGTGGTTATTGTCCGATTTCACCCATTTTCAAACCATCCGTCCCATGCCCAAAGGAAAAGCACGTACCAAGTTTCGTTCGTTTCGTGTGCACAGACGGACAGGCGGACGGACAGACGGTCACCGCTTAATCGATTTCTCTTTTCATTCTGATCATTTATGTATACATTTGTCTATATCTATCTCGATTCGTTTTGCCTGTTACAAACAACCGTTATGTAAACAAAGTTCTAATACCCTTGTGAACAAGTGCGCTCGGGTATAATGAATTAGAAAATAAGCTACCCTCTTCCTTTACTGAAGGTGAGTGCCCGCCTAGAGGAACTTTCACTGTATTCGTGTATTGGGCACAGGTCACTGACAGTTATAACTTTAAAGTAGTGACGGAATTTGTGCACCTAATAATATAATAATAATAGATTGGCGCTTACACAAATGTTAGTGTTTGGCCGAGCTTCTCCTCCGACTTGTGGGGTGCGCCTTGATGTTGTCACACAAAGCAGAGGGACCTACAGTTTTACGCCGACTCCGAACGGCGATTGTATTTTTATGAGAAGCTGTTTTTCATGGCAGAAATACACTCGGAGGTTTGCCATTGCCTGCCGAGGGACGACCGCTGTTAAGAAAAAACCTTTTTTCTATATTTTTTTGCGATGTTGCTTTGACCAGGGTTTGAACCCAGGCGCTGCGGAATGGAAGCGCGCACTGCCTACCACTGCACCACAGCGGCCGATTTGCGCACTTAGGGTCCAGCATAAACACCACCTTATGGATTTTGATGCGCTGAATGCTAATCTTAAGTCCGTTTTGCTTCATAACGCCAGGATTTTTTCCTAACCTCAAAAAGCGTGCTGGTTACATAATATCCACAACATTTTTTGACGGTAGTGCTGAACTCAGATCCGTTAGACCGATTCAGCGCATCTATCTTGTTCCCAGACCCTGACACTTTTTTGTTTGGCTGTGTAATATTTTCTGGCGGATATAGCATCTAATTCCATTTTTCAGCACGGGTAAAAAATACCACTTGTAGTAAATACAATATATGCAGCACAGAACGAACTAAAGTGTGTCAATTTATATTTAACTTGTTTTGCACAGTGTACAGCGCTTGACCAAAAGTAAAAAATAAAGTAAAGTGAACTTTGGTACATCAATGGATAAATAGAAATAGTTTGTAGTATTATACATACATACTATGCTTTTAAAAATTGAGAAGCACTTTTTCAAATCTGAAACGAAATTCTCAAAAAATTAAAATATTCACGGAAACAGCCCCCCTCAAAGTATTTTGAAGACCAAATTCAGTCAAATTCGGATCAAACTTAATAGATTCTAATAAAAGCCCTTGGGAAGTTAAGCAGCTAGTCGTACCGACATTCAGATGATGGAAAGATTTCAGATGCTCTTTACCAGGTTAATATCATTTTATCTAATTATCTACCGTTTAAAAATTGTCGCATATGTCCATTATAAATATGTATGTATTTTGGTCCACCAATAACGTACACGATTTTCATTTTTTCTATTGCAGTTTTTTATAATCATGTAATATTTAACATTGTCTTAACGTTTACTTCTTCACACTCTTTGTTTGGTCAGAAAACCTTTTTATAAAAGTTGATCTTAATTACATGCATAACCAATTACATTAAATAACAAATGGTAGTGAGATTTATGAATTGCGTACATATTGTACATACCAGTGATGGGCAAAATGTATTTGCTAAGTACTAAATACAAAAGTATTTAGGTAATTATGTTGCAGTAAATAATAAAGTACTGTTTACTTAAATATTTTGGATGTTCCTAAATAACGAGTATGATGGTATTTACTTATTTTCACAGCACCAAATACTAAGTATAAAAGTATGTGCTTTCAATACATGAGTACTTAAGTATGCCCATCACTGATACTTACTTATGTAACTATCACTAATGCATATGCAAATAAATAACTTTGATTTTAAATAAAATAGAAAATGTGTAGATACAAATACGAGGTTACTCGTTAATACATACGTACAATTCCAATAAATCTTATGTGAATACATATGTATCTACACAGCCAGCAGAGAAACGTTCTTTTTGCCGAAAGTGCAGTTTTCGTACATTTTTCGTTTCCGGAAATGTTCAGAAAACGATTTTCATATTTGTTCATTTTTCGTATCCGAGAAATGTCATCATCTCATTTCAAAACAATAATTTTAAAATATTTGTTCAAATTTGCCAGTAGCTGAGTGTGCAGAGAAGTGTGCTACTATTTCTTAGCTTTCAGGAGGTCCCAGGTTCGAATTCCGTCAGAAGCAACACATTAAAATTAGTTATTCAAATTGATATAATTGCTAAATCTTAAATTTGTTTTTTGTGTGGTTTCCTGTAACTATGAAAAAGTTTCTGTGAAGTTCATAATGAAATCGTTTTCAACGAAAAATTGTATCAGACAAATTTCAGGAAAACAGCCGAAAGCGCATCCGTTTTACAACCATTTTCGATAGTTTTCTGCACATACGATTCGAATGAACACTTTAGTGGGAGAATTGATCTGAAGAACGTCTGAAAACGGAATCCGAAAACGGATGAAACATCAGGTTTTTATACGAAATTGTTTCCATTTTCGGACACGTTTCCGGATATTTTGCTGGCTGGGTATGTATGTATAAAGTATGTTCCCAGCCAGCAAATTATCCGGAAACGTATCCAAAAATGGAAACAATTTCGTATTAAAACCTGATGTTTCATCCGTTTACCGATTCCGTTTTCGGACGCTTTTCAGATCAGTTCTCCCACTAAAGTGTTCATCCGAAACGTATGTGCAGAAAACTATCGAAAATGGTTGTAAAACGGATGCGCTTCCGGCTGTTTTCCTGAACTTTTTCTGAGTAAATTTTTCGTTGAAGACGATTTCATTATGAACTACACAGAAACTTTTTCATAGTTACAGGAAACCAAACAAAAACAAATTTAAGATTCTGCAATTATTTCAATTTGAATAAATAATTTTAATGTGTTGCTTCTGACGGAATTCGAACTGGCGAATACGTATACAAGTTTTCAAATGCTCAGTTTGAACAAATATTTTAAAATTATTGTTTTGAAATTTTTCGGATACGAAAAATGAACAAATATGGAAATCGTTTTCTGAACGTTTCCGGATACGAAAAAAGGTACGAAAACTGCACTGTCGGCAAAAAGTACGTTTCCCTGCTGGCTGGGTTTGTACAAAAACATTTACAAAACTGTACAGGATATTGGATTATCAAAACAACTTTAAACGAAGTTTATTCAAATGCAATCATATTTTGTGTACGTTCACTTTGTCTAAGGATTACACTCTGAATGATGTGCATAAAATAATATACAAATACTTAAAGATGTGCAAGTATTTCGATATGCTCTCCGTTGTGTGCGTTATCCGCATCCACTTGACTGTCGTTTTTGGATATCGTAACAACGGTAACTAATTCTTTCTGTGAATGTGCGTTTACTTCCGTCGTAGTATTTGCCCTGCTTTCTTCTTGTTTATTTGTGGTGCATGGTGGCGTTCCTCGGCAATGACTCGGCCGTGGATTTCGCACATGTTGAAAATCCTTCGCCAATGTTACGCTATTACTCCTAATTGGCCTTTCGGGCAGTGATCGTAATGTTGAGTCGGAGTGGCTATTGGGCAGTTGCTCCGAACTGGATGGTTCTGGGATATCTTCATTGCGCAGCAGATGGTCTGTTGGCGTGGTGCCCACGCTGCGTTCACTACATATCTTGGCTGGATTAGTGTTTCGTGACCTATAGCTCGGCGGGAGGCTGTACTCGGACGTCCCAGCTATGCTGCCAGCTGCACCATTTGCTCGTAGCGTTGTGGTTAATGGTGCTCTGAAAGAAGAATAAACAAACCCGTTAACTGAATTTAGTTGTGTAAAGGGTACACATTGAGCCTCATGCATAGAAACTGAACTTAAGCTTAGACAAATTTTTTGCACTGATGAAGTGAGCTCAATCTCCGAGTCGGAGCTTAAGCTAGCTTTTTATGCATGCGCCCCATTAGTTTTTTGCGTATGGGCCAGAATGCAAAATAAACGGCATTCTGAGTTGCCTTCTCTCCTGTTTTTAAACGAAAGAAGAATAATTTAATTGAATTAATGATTCAAAATATTGCTTTGTAGACAAAATTGATAGCAGCTTTATATTGGTTCTGTAAATCGACGTGGCGCCGCCATTGACAATTGTTGCCTATTTCTAATGTGTTGTATGGTGTAACAGAAATAGACATACATACATACTTGTTAAAGTTTTACCGCCCTACAAATACACACTCCATCTTGGAAAATTTCGTCCTAAATAGAAAATTCAGCGTAAGGCGAAATGACTTTAGAACAGAATATATATATGCAGCTGTTCCTCAAGGAAGTGTTTTAGGCTCAATTCTTTATGTAATTTATACAAGCGGCTTACCAATTACCAATTCTTTAACTTTATCGACCTTTGTTGATGACACGGGCTTTCTAAGCGCAAAAGGTTGAGCTCTGGTTTACTACTTGGCGAATTAAGGCTAACGAGAGCAAGTCCATTCAAACCAGATTAACGCTAAAAACAGAAACATGCCCATCTCTTAAGATTAACCGCAAACCTATCCCTATAAAAGATAGTGTCAAATATTTGGGTACGACGCGGGACAGAAGACTTGCTAGGAAAATTCACATAGAAAATGAGATTTCCCAAGCAAAACTAAAAGTAGGAAGCCATCATTGGATTATAAGATGCAAATCCAAATTGAGTTTGGATAACAAAACGTTGTTGTTTAATATGATGATTAAGCCATGCTGGACATATGGAATCGGAATCTGTGGCACGACTTAGAATTCCATTATAGAAAAAATACAAATACTTCAGTCAAAAATATTACGAAGTATATGTGGCGCTCTTTCGTATGTAAAGAATGCAAAAATACAAAAATATCTTACCGTTAACACAGTACACGAGAGTATAAGAAAATTGAGCAACAACAATAGACTAGCGAGATAACTTTTCAGCAGACGATATTTGAGAAGATTAAAAAGAAAGGACTTTGCCGACATTAGCAAATGACGCGCTATATACAATATTTTCTGTACTGATATTCCTTAAGATATCTCTCTACTTTAAATTTACACTTTATAAATATCCCTACAGATGATATGATATCCCTACTGATATCCTTTTTTATATTTCTAATACGATATGCTCTTCAAGTATATGAAATATCTCGTGATATTTTCTCCGAATTACTTATGTAATTAGAATTTAACAACACAAAATTCAATGCGATTGCAGAGAACATAACTTGAATATATTAGTTCCTTAAGATTTAATACCTTATTGTTATTTTCATTTTATAAAGGATACAATAAATATTTGGATATTAAAAAAACATACATGAATCGCATGGTGGAATTATACAAGGTCAACCATCTTGGCTCCCTTAATTATGTAAATCGATGTCTCCTTCAAAAAGGTACATACTTTTCCTAGGCATGAAATGATATGCAAGTCTTTTCTTCTAAGAGCAGCCGTTTGCGCAGTACTGGTTATCGTAACCAATCATAAGTGGCACTTTCCTGTCATGATATCGCCACCATGTCAAACTATCGAATGTGAAAATGGGTACTTTTCAGGAGAGCGAAAAACTGTTGTAAAAATTTCTGTTGTCATTAGGAAAAAGGGTGGGATTCGACACTTTTTATCAAAGCCAGTATCCTCTTCTAAGAAGACTCGAAATTTGACGATTTGATTTGCGTTTCATTCTAAACGCATACGCAAGGTATCGTATTGAAAAAGCATTTTTTCACATGTCACATTTGACATGGTAGCAACGATATCTCAGGATCCTTCGATATTCATGCATTGGCCAAGTAAGAAGTCCACACGAATGATGACGTTATCCACTATAAACACTTGGGTTCGTCTCTTTCAGCCCTGCGTTTATCTCCTTCTGAACTGCTTAACCTGTTGGAACCCATCTAACAGTCGCGTGAAAAATGGCTTAGCTTTTCGCAGCTTAAGAATTTTCCAGCATTCAGTTTCTCGATTGCACCAGGACTATTCTTGCCTGCGATTGACTTAAGCGTTTTTATTATCTCATTCATTACGTCTGGTGTTTCCACTTGCTCTCTGTTGATCGTTTCGTGTGCACGTTCGGTTTGAATCTTTGGCTTTTACCTTTCGAGGTGCTCACCAGATTTGTCTCAAACTAGCAGGCTTTTTGGTAGCGATTTGTCACCTCCATTTGGTGAATCTTTCTCCTGTGCTCGCTACCATAAGGTCTTTCCACGGCGCCCATCAACACATCGTACCCAGCGGCGCAAATGCACATTACGTAATCGAATACTCCTTCAAAACTTCGAAGGCGGTATATCGGACTGAATGGATTACAACCCAGATTACTTTGCCATAGGCATGACCGCTTTGTGGTTAGCGTCCTTTACATACTGGTTTTGTTTGTAATCGGAAAGTATGATGTGACCGAAAACTCTTCGGGTGTTCATTACAATACGTCTTCGTTTGTAAATTGTAATGTGCATTGTAAGTATGTAGACTGCCTGCAATTAGCATTACAATTTTAAATTGGGTCAGCAGTGTTTTAATCATTTATTGTATGAATTACGTAATGCATATTGTGGACGGCCCCATTTAGCAGTGCGCTGCTGGGGTAGTTGTCTCTTTCATACTCTGCCAGATTTCCGCTGCAGGCCCTATTAATGCAACAAACAGCGCAGCGGACTTGTCCCCCATGCACTAATGGTTTGCTGTGCCGTTTTCTCAAACTGGAGCTTAAAGATCTGGAAAGGAAATGTTCCGTCAAATGATGATGTTTTTACCTTGGGAGCGGTCGTCGCAGTGACTGGACGATTAAATTTACGGAGACGACCTTCTAGTTCACCCACTTTTACTTGTCTTTTCCCCGATCTTATCCTCCTTGCGGTGATGAACCAGGAGCTTTTCCATTTTTTCAACATACGCGAGTGTTTCCTGTGCACCTTTAGATCAGTGATGGGCAGATTTTTGGCTCTTAAAGCAGTCAAAGAGCCAGCAAGTTCTTTGCAAGAAGTAAACCAGTTCGCAGGGTATAGCGGGTGTAAAAAACACATTAATGATGCTTATATATTAGTTATGAGAGCCGGAGTACAAGAAATTTTATGACGCTCTTATTTCCCTTAATGCAGACTTTTGACGTCACCCCTCAACTAGCACCTAAATGTGTCAAGCCGGCTCCTAAGAGCAAAAGGCTCCTCTTCTTTTTCGTTATCCTTCGTGGCTTTCTCCTCGGATACACGATGGAAGTCGTACTTATCCACGTCAATGCCTTCCTTTTCCATTACCTCTCGCAACCGTGATAATATTTCTACTTTTCCTCCGGACGTGGCCAAATTTCGCTTTCAGTCTCTGGTTTGAGTTCTTCAATTTTTAGCTCTTGAAGCCTTGCCATTGTGAACATTCTCTTATAGGATTTATTGATGAATCCCACTTTTTACACCAATTGTTACGATTAACCTTGAATATTCGACGAATTTCCTAAATCCTTCAGTTCCGTTACAGTTACCGAACATTGCCGTCCTCTACTGGAAGCATCTGTCATTATTACGAATGTTAATCCCGGAATCCCGGCCTTTTTTAAGTCCCAAAAATCCCGGGATTCTTTGCAAATAATCCCGGGATTTTCAGGATTTGTAATTTGCCCTGGAATGGAAACTCCTTTTCTTGATCAGTATTGGCTATATTTATTATTTTTTAATAATTAGTATTTTTTCATAAATATCTAGCTCATTATATATACAACATCATGCGATAGTAAATTTTACCCATAAAAATCAATATATTCGTGAAACCAAATATATTAAAATAGCCAAATATTGTAAAATAGCGTTTTTAGTTTTTCACTCTGACGTAAGTAATTCCAAAACGATTTAAAAAATTCAGTGAAATGTGCTTAGAGAAATTCTGTAGAATTTAATCAGATTACATTTTTTGTGCATATCGACTGGCAAGTATTGAAAATATCCTTTTAAAATTTTTTCCAAGAAATTTCGCAATATTTGTTTTTGAAAAACTTATATCTTAAGGACTTATATAAACTCGATAACATTCTCGAGTTTCGTCCTTCTAACTTTATCAGCTTAAAAAATTACTTATTCGTCCTTGTGATTCGAAAGATTTTACTTTTGTCAAATTCTAAAGGAATTTCCTTCCTTCTTTCCTTCGTTTTATTTGATGCCCATATTTTTATTCTACAATGCATTGAATTTTTTAAATAATTTTTGGAATTAATTGAAATTACAAAGTCCTTTAAATAAATCCTGACGTCAGAAAGAAAAAATAAAAACGCCACTTTTAATAAAAATGTAGGTTTCAAACCTATTTATTTATTATTTATTTTATGGTAGCATGAGTCAGTTGGGGTCGTTAGATCGAATCGCACTGAAAGTGGTCTGATTAGAAATGTGGTGATTTCCGAAATAGCTATCACTTCTACCATTTTTATACCCGAGCGCACTTGTGCACAAATCGATTCGAGATAGATATAGACAAATGTATACATAAATGCTCAGAATGAATAGAGAAATCGATTAAGCCATGTCTGTCTGTCCGTCCGTCTGTCCGTCCGTCCGTGTACACGAGCAAAAATTTAGATATCTCAACGAAATTTGGTGTGCAGGTTTCCGATAATCCAAGGTAGGTTGGTATTGAAAATGGGCGAAATCGGACTGTAACCACGCCCACTTCCCATATAACGGTAATTTCCAGAAATACGAAAACTGCGATATTTTAGTAACTACTGAAGATAATTCACTCAAAATTGATATTTACAATAATTTTCAGACGAAAAATAAGAATATTATAAATTTTTGGAAAATGGGCGTAGCCACGCCCACTTATGGTTACATGTGTATATCTTGGTAACCGCTGCACCAATTTCATCCAAACTCGGCACAGTAGTTGGCCTTGATACAGCACACCAAATGGCCTAAAATTTAAAGAATCGGACAATAACCACGCCCACATCCCATATAACAGTAATTTTCGGAAATACGAAAACTGCGGTATTTTAGTAACTACTGAAGATTATTCACTCAAAATTGATATTGACAACAATTTTCAGACGAAAAGTAAGAATATTATAAATTTTTGGAAAATGGGCGTAGCCACGCCCACTTATGGTTACATGTGTATATCTTGGTAACCGCTGCACAAATTTCTTCCACACTTGGCACAGTGGTTGGCCTTGGTACAGCATACTAAATGGCCGAAAATTTTTTAAATCGGACAATAACCACGCCCACATCCCATATAACGGTAATTTAGAGAAATACCAAATCTTCGATAAATCAGTAAATATTAAAGCTAATTTATTCAAAATTGATGCTTGCAACAATTCTTTACCAAGAAATACGTTTATGGTAAAATTTTGGAAAATAGGTGTGGCACCACCCACTTATGATCACAATTATGTATATCGGTAACCGTTCTACCAATTTGTACCAAACTCGGTATTTTTATTGTGCTTGCCACATAAAAACAAAACGTTGAAAATTTTTGAAATCGGACTAAAATTACGGCCGCTTTTCATATAACGGTAAATTTCAGAAACGCTTGAAACTTCTATATTTCGAAATTTAAGGACGCTAATTTACGCTTACCATCTAGCGGTAGCTTTCGGAAAGGTGAAAAAACATATATTTAATACTTGCGCCGGGTATTTAATGTTCGGCTCCACCCGAACTTAGACTTTCTTACTTGTTTCAAATCATCGTTACTTTTACACAATAGTTTTTCATTAAAAACGGCTTCAAGCTCAATAAAAATTGTTGAATATAATTGTTATAAGGCCATAAATAACAAAACAAAGTAGGAGGGCTTCTCAAACAGTTTAAGTTGTTGAATATCTAAATCCCGGGACTAATCCCGGAATCCCGGGATTTTGATAACGACATCCCGAAAATCCCGGGATCGTAAAAAGCCAAAAATTAACATCCCTAGTCATTATTCTTTAGTTTGCTTTCATCTGCTATTCGTGGGTTACAGTGTCATAGTAAGTATGTACCGGTATTGTTGGAAGAGGAGTCGATTAGATTTGTTCTCATTTGCATTATTTTATCTGAATTCCCTGAAAAAGCTGGTTTAGCAAATACCAATGCTTAAACACAAAAAAAAATTGGTAAGTGTTTAAGCGACTTATGCATTTCCCGCATAAACAAAGAACAGCGAACACACACATGCATTTGTATTGCACTCCCGCCCAAAACCAAGTGTAGCGAATAAACACACGCACTTGTGTTTAAAAATAATTCGCTCGTTCTTCATTGGGTATGCATTTTTTTATGCACTTCTCAACTGCCGCAGAACAAAACCTACTAAAGTAGATAATTGCTGGCACCCCAAATCATGCCCAGCAATCTCGCTTGATGCCAGAGTTGCCAGATGTGGGGATTTCGGCCCATTTTGGTGATGTATGACCCCTTCGGGGATTGATTTTTTCGTTTGGGGATTTGGGGATTTTATGGGGATTTTTGTTTGGTTTAAAATTTTGATATTGAACTTAAAACATATATAGGGACACGATATCGAATCGAAAGTATCGATTTGGCACTCATTTAAAGTATCACTTTAAAAATATCGGGTACCCATTAATATCGGAATAAAAAGACTCGATATTCCAAATATCGATACCAAAATCCAAAAAATTTATGTGAATATAGGTTTCGCATATAGGCCGCTACACCCCAGGTTAGAAGAAGAAAATTAAAAACAGCTTCCCATAAAATACAATCGCCGTTCAGAGTCGACATAAAACTGTAGGCACCCCCTTTGTGTTGACTTAAACATTACCCACTGGGAAAATAGGTAAGCACCTTGCGAGGTAAGCCATGTTTTCTTTCAGTTTTTAGTACCAAAATTGTCATCATGGCCAATGTCATCTACTAGTAAAGGGCAAAATGAACACCTCCGAAGACACATTACGTTGTCAGTTGCAAAATAACGTGCAGCCGAAGTTATTTCCAAGCACCGAACTATTTCGAGCAACTGCTCTGCATTACACGTAACTTACTTTGTAAAACGGCTCAGAAGTATGTCTGATACCAAATGTACATTCTAAATTCCTACTTACATAAGGCGGCCATGCCTTTGTAAAAGTAAGGGACGTTCGGCAGGGAAATGGTAATGACTGCCAGGTGAAGAGTAAGTTGCTAATAAGGTATTATTACGTGCTCCTAATTCCCACTGGGTAATTACCATTTAAAAATGTTCGTATTTAAATCAAGTGTAAAGTCTTAACCAAATGGATTTTTCCATTATACATACACTACGTACATATAATGGAAATATTCAATTCAAATACTTCCGTACTAAAATGAAGCATTTTTCACTACACGGATGGCGTTTTGCACGTCTCGGATGCTTTTTCATATGTAATTAAGAAGGTATATGTATACAAAGCATGCACGCCTGCAGTACGGGGGAGCGACTACAGGACTGCTGAATCGGTAGCTACCTGATAAACACCGTCAATTACCGACCGACTACTTGCAGTGTAATTCATCGATTACTTTTACAAGGCAATGTCCTAGGCGGTAGTCACCATCGGCTCTCTCTGCACTACCGGGAGTTACTAAAGTAGTCGCTTGCGTGATTTATGCGCGCCCTCTGTCGTAGTTTTTCGCTATTCTACTTACGACTGGTTCGACTCTGCACTACCATGTGCACTACCACGGGTTAATAGAGTAGCTACTTACCTAGGAGTCGGTGCAGTAG
>NW_016157161.1:193032-193421 GCF_001687245.7 Rhagoletis zephyria | reverse complement strand
CCAAAAGTTCGACCCAAATTGGGGGACATCAGAATTCGTTTTAGAGGTATGGTTCCTTCGGCAAAGTTTCTTATTTTGATCCCTAGAATACGATTTTAACAGAGCAATGAGCGATTTTTAAATCGACCCGCCCTAATATATGTACATATCAGTGTTGCCGCGCATATTTTTAGTGGTAGCCAAATTCCTTTAAAAAAAGGGCTAAAAAAGAGCTAAAAAAAGTCGTTGTGGCTAAAAATGGTAGCTAAAATTTTTTCTTACATATACATATATAAGTATACTCGTAGACATCTTCAATAAGTAATGGTATATAAAAACAATGAACTCTGGAAAAAAGCTAATATTTTATCCAACCAAAAACCTTTTTGTATAAAAGGGGAAATATACGA
>NW_016157161.1:174642-190322 GCF_001687245.7 Rhagoletis zephyria | reverse complement strand
AGTTTTAGTCCGAGAATTTTTTGCTGGTAAATTCTGGTAAATGTGTCAAACGATCAGCTGTAGTGTGTTTGGCAACCAAATTGTAAACAAAAGAAAAGTGCACTTTGCTAATTCATGTTGAAAAGTATTTAATTACTTGTTTAAGTGGATTCTAATGAATTTGAAAGTATTTTTGGTTATTTACATGTGTGACCTGGATGTGTTTACATACAAAATAAGCAAAAATTTACAACCAAAATTTGGAGGTTATGTTGAAGTTGACAGAAGTTACCATTTTTTACTAGAAAGCGATCCCGTACTTTTCAGTGTTACTCTCTCGCTCTGAGCGAATTTTTATTTTTTGACAGTTTTACTAGTCCGAGTCCGAGGAATACGGGATTGCACCTATTGTAAGTTTTAATTGAGGACTAGTCTGGTATTAAAAAAAAATACATAATTCACAAAGTTCTTTTAATATGAAGAAAAAGCACGACTTGGAACCATATACATACCTATTTCTAGGGGTGTATGTACGAAAAATTGTGTTATAAAATTTTGGAATGAATATTCATTCATTCTGCTCAGTGTACCTACTTTATTCAACAATAATGCGTCATCAAACTGCTTCGCCTATTGTTTGCATGCAACTAAATAAAATTTGTTGCTCTTCTACTCTTTCTTCGGGTTGTGTACGTGTAAGAAGCCGATTGTGTATAGTTCGTTTCCCAGGAAAGTCTTTGGCGGGCACTGTTTTAAACAGCAAAAGCCAAAGCGCTACAAGCTGTTGGGGCTCTGTATGACCAGCGTTGCCAGGTTGACGTTTTTAACGTCATTTGGACGTTTTTTGTACCCTGTTGACGTTAGGACGTTTTTTGTGTAAAAAATGACGTTTTTTAACTTCCCAGTAATTTTTCTTTGTTACTAAATCTTATAAGTAGAACTGATTTTGAATTATTTTCTTAATAAATCTTTACAATCTTTGTGTTTTGCTGCAGCTGCTTGAAAAGATTTTTTTCTCGATTCTTGGACTAAGGATTCCGTGTTAAAAGGCTGGTTGTGTAAACACTTGAGGTTACGAGGCTTGCTGTAATGTTTGCAATTGCACATTAAAAGCCAATTCAGGAAGAGCCGATCTATTGCAGTAGGCACGCTCGCAAAAGCATCAAAAAAGCTGTGCAGCTTAAAACGTCAGAAAAAAGTAGGCTACTTTTTTAAGACTTCATTGAAAATGTAATGAACACAAAAAAGACTGAAATATTAGGTCCATTCAATAACTTTTCCATTTAGTACTTGCAGCGAGAGCGTAAAAGAAAAATAGAGAGTAAAATTGAGAGCAAGAGAAAATTTTCAGAAAAAGTTATTGAACGCAAAACTAGTAAAAACTTGCAACTTAAGCCATTTTGACACTTTCTGACGGTTAAATTTTGGCGCCCAATTTTCTTTTTAATTGGGAATAGTTCNCGCGCTATTTTCTTTTTAATTGGGAATAGTTCCCATCGTCATAAAAATAAAAAATATACAATAGCTTTAAATTTTTCATCCATATTTTCATTTCACTAATTGAATTTGAAACATAACCTTACTTTTTGACTCCTGCAAATTCATGCTAGTAAAATTTTTACTTGCAAGAATTTGCAGCTCTCTCGGGTAGTTACGCTTTCGAATTCGCTCCCTCTTGCAAATATTTTGGGTTATTGAATGCATTCCCAGTAAAAACTTGCAAGTACTAGNTGCAGCTCTCTCGGGGTGTTACGCTCTCGAATTCGCTCCCTCTTGCAAATATTTTGGGTTATTGAATGCATTCCCAGTAAAAACTTCCAAGTACTAGCAAAAACTCGTAACAATTTTTTGATATTGAATGGACCTATTGCTATGCTCCTTCTTAGAAGAACGTAATTTAGCATTTTCGACAACCGAGTCCCTAACCAAATGTCTACAAGAAAAAAAAATATTATTAAAAATCAACGCGATTATTTAGCCTTTTTAAACTTGCACATTATTGCCCTGAAATTTAATGGACTATCAAACTGCATACTCAAAAAAAATTCTAAAAACTCTGAATAAAAAGTTGAAAATCTAGCTGAAAATTTGCAGATTGTTTATAATTTTTACACAATTTGTGTGGATTTATATTTTGTTTTTTAATGAGCTTGGCTTTTATGGAAAAATAATAAACATTAAATAAACGAAAGAGAAACAGCCAAAATCGATCGAGACTACTTTGAGATTTTCGGGATCCGCGGCACTAATTCGGAATTTTCGAGACTTCTTCAGGATTTTCGGAATCTTCGGGACTACTTCGGGATTTTTGGGCTATTTCGGGATTCTCGGGACTAAAGTGGAAAGTACAAGATTATTTTCGATGTATCATATTATGAATGTGCACGCTCTCTTCCTTGTCATAAATGTTCGCACATGTATGTGTACGTATATGTCGTGTAAAGAAATGCCTAGCGCTTTGCTTCCACTTATTACGCCCACTTATATTTTTCAGTCCTACAATAACCTACAAATTAAGGCACTTAAAAATAAAAGTCCCTACAAAAGTGTTTTTGCCCAAGGGAAATTTTAGCAGTTGATAAATAACCCACAACGGAAAACACAAAAAGATCGCACAGAATGATTTGCCACGGTGACAAGCACTCTTTGCTTGAGAGACGAGTGTTTGTGTCAGTGGTAAACACCATACGGGACACTTGGTGACGGTTATTTTCGATCTCTGGTAATTAATTATGACTGCCTGCAACAAGGAAAGGCCGAGCTCATCTAACTAATAAAAGAAACTAATTACAAGGTATTCATTACAGGCGAACCTTTCCAAGAAAACACCCGGGAACTAAGCAAATCTGAGACCTTTATCGTCCGTGATTCCATAATTCAAATTATTATAGGAAACGGGGTACCTTTTAACAAAATAACAAGATTTTAAACTAATCCTGCTGGCAGCCACGACTTTCAAAACAGAATTTTTTCGAAGTTTTCATTCCTAGAAAATAATTTATTTGCCATATCCACATATTCACAACCTCGTTATAAGCGCACATTTTTCAACCAATTTCGCATCCGCGGATGTCTAAAATTCCACATTCGCAACATCCCTACTTTGCACCAGGAAGCAAACTTTATACTTAAGATCCTTTCAGTTGCTTCGTTTGAGTGTGGTATTTTCACTTTTTCATTTTCATTTATTCATTTCAGTGATTATAATTAGTACAAGAGTGTGGCATTGAAAAAACAAAATTACACTTGTTTTTTTAGTTTAGAAACGTACAACTATAATAAAATTATTTTCTTCTTATTTTTTTACAGGGCAATTTAAATAAGTTCCAACTTATGTAAAAACCTTATAGAGATCCTAAAGTAATTTGTTTGTGTAAAAGAATATTACACAAGCAAAATTCATGGGGTAAAATTACTGAACACCGAGTTACCGAGTACCAAGAACGGTGGGAAGACCCCTCTATTACCAATTTTTATCCTCGGAGTTGAAAATTCAGTACAAATTTTGAAAAATCGGGCCAATAGCGTACTGATTGAAGAAATGAATAAAATCAGTACGAGAGTTGAAAAATCAGTACTGTACTGATAAAATCAATCCGTCTGGCAACCGTACTTTCGCACTTAAAATGTTAGTAAAGATTATCCAATACGGACCATGAAAATACTTTTTTGCACAGACCAAAGTACACAAACACAAAAATTTAATCCAGGCCATATAATTTTTTTTTGCTTTTGATTGGTTGTTCTCAACGAAAAAAACATTATTAAATAAAAAGTTACTGGTTACGCGTTTTTGAAAGAAGATTTTGCAGAGATGTTAAGTGGCCCGTCTTATAGACAGGGTTCTTCTGCTGAAGAAGTATATTTTATACACGCAAATGTAAAAGTGGAAAAACTTCAGGACTTTTATAAAATATGTGAAATTCATTTAGGCTGCTTTTCTTTATTCCTTCTGAACGTTTGGAATAAACTTTTTTGTTTACTTATTCTTGAGAACGTTCCTGATGATATGTTAACGTATATTTCAAACGCATTCTGTTTATTCCGGCTGTGAAATGGGATTATCCGGAATGTATAAAGAAACGCAGCCTTAAAGTTGTGAGCAGCACTTTTTTCGTTCGGTATTTGACACATTTTTTAATACCTGCTTTTTTTTGATTCCTCAGAACCTACAAATGAACGTCTAAAAACCCCAAACATTAGGTTACATCGCTCAAGAGGTAGTGCTTTAATAGAAACTAGATAATAAGCGAGTTGCACTAGAAATTTCTTGCTTTTCTCGAGTGAATTTCTAGCAGTAAATTTCATTTAAACCGTTACTTTTGTTATAAATAACTATTTACTGATATTCGCACATACGAGTAGTAGTAATGAAGATATAGAAACCGGACTTGACAGTGCAGATGCTTTGTGGAGGCAACAATATGCCAGTACACAAAATGTCAGAAGATTTCCCCAGTCCAATAGTAACTAGATCCCCACCAGTCCAAAATCAGAGAAATGTAATACTTTTAAAAAACTACTTTATTTCACTTTTTCCATTAGAAATCTATATCTAAGATGACGAATTTAGAACTGGTTTGGAACTATAGAAAAAGGAATGCAGAACGAACTAGATCTTATTTCTTGAATTTAGAACTACTTCGGAACTATCGAAAAGGGATGCAGCGGGGGCTTGTTTACTTTACATAGATATGAGTTTGGCGGCCTTTTTGTTCAAATAAGCTTGCATTCTGCACTACGCAGATGCTTTTTCATAGCTTGGTAATACAAAACAAAAATTTGTGTTAACATTTTAATATCCTGGGATCTTCTGGAATCTAACCAATAACGACAAGCACCTCTGAAAACTCAGCAACAGCCAAAGGTATATAAACGTACATTTATTGCAATCATTCAAACATATTTACATAATTTCAAATTGAAAACACATTTCTTTGAAAATAATTTAAAATCGCACAGATGGAAGAACCAAAAATTATTTTTTCGTCTGTCAATTTTAGAACTCTGTCGGAACTATAGAATTTCGGACTAGTTCGGAACTATCGATAAAGGGATGCACCGGGGGCAATTGACACTTCCTAGGAGATCGCCATGTTAATTTCGCCAGTTGTTTGCATGCAAAAGAGATTTATCGCGAACCAGTACTTGGTCTAAATGTACTAGAAGCGCAACAGTTCAGAACTAGAGATTTTCCCCACAGAGTATGTATGTACGTATGTAAACTCTCGCAAGTATCTGCATATATACGTATGTATGTGTGTATAATAAGTGTTTGGATACGAGTAAAGAACATTCTTTACATGGTACTTTTACTTGCAAACTTTACAATCTAATGCAATAAAAGAAAACTTTTCTAATTAGAAGCCATTATGCGATCAAAACGGCAATTATCCTTAAAAACAGTTATCTAGGTTTTGAGTTGACAATACGAATTAATTTCATAGCATGCAAGCGGCTCTGTTGACTGCTGCCTTTGAAAAATTTAACGAACCTTTTATTACGAGCTAGCTTACCAATTTAGTGGAATGAAAAATTTGAAGACGACTGAAATACTGGTATCTACCACTATACATATGTACATACATACATATGTACTACAAGTATGTATGTATGTAGCTACCTTTGGCATGGTGTATCTGCGAGGTTCTTAGGAACCATTTTAAGAAAAAAATCAGCGATAATGAGGAATTTCTGAATAAGCAAATTTTTTATTGATGTGCATCGTTTTTTTCTTATTCACCTCAGCAAACTGCCAGCATATGATCTATATGTTGGTGGCGGCGAGTTTCCACGATCAACACCATTTTGTCTGTCACGATCCAGTAGTAATAGCCTGAAAAAAGTAAAAAACGGCAATTAATTAAAAGCTACAGGATCAATGAACGAAGTAAAGGTAAATCTGCAAAGATGGTCTTCAAATATATATATTACTTTAATTTAATTCATTAAAACCTTTATGAATATCTGTATATTCTCCAGGCCAAGACAAAGTACCTTCGGACACCTTTATTACACAGAGAGTTCTCTTGAGCCAAAAGTTTTTCCTATCTCAAGTCTTAAGGAGAGTGAAACCCGCTTTTAAGTGCTCCCGCAACACGTTCGGCAAAAAATTTCTAAAAAATCAACAGTAATTTTTAGCCACTTGAAACTTGCACAATATTGCACTAAAATTGAATGGGCTATAAACACTAGTGATATGCGGCTAAACATGTCGGCCCCTCGAAGCAGGCCTACTACGAGGGTCGGATCAACCTCCACCATTCTAAACTCGCGTCCGCGAATCCTGAGGTCCGCCTGACTGCCAGTGGACTTGACGTTGCCCTCATGCAGGAGCCGTGGATACTCGGCAACAAAATCTGCGGGCTTGGGGTGAAGGGCTTTAAGCTAATTGCCGCACAAAATGCAGGTAAGACTCGAGCTTGCATATTAGCAAGGAACAACTTAAACATCTTCCTGCTTCAACAGCTCAGTGATGGCGATCTGGTAGCGGCAAGCATAGAGCTGGATAAAATCAGCTTCTGGGTAGCCTCTGCCGACATGGCCCACGATAAGGACGTACCACCAGAGAAGGTTCGGACATTGGTCAAGGAAGCAGCCTATAGGAAAAAACAACTGGTTGTCTCCTGCGACGCTAATGCTCACAATTCGATGTGGGGGAGCACGAACACGATCGCTAGAGGCGAATCGATACTAGACTTCATTCTAGGAAATAAACTTAGTGTCTTGAATTTAGGCTCAGAGCCAACCTTTATAACAAAGAGTAGAGAGGAAGATTTGGATATAACCCGGACTTCGGACATGTTTGCCCATAAAATCAAGAGATGGAGAGTACTTAGGGTTGCCAGATTTTTTTGGGCCGAAATCAGCACATTAGACTTTTTCATGCTATTGAATGCAGTACATTTCAGTACACTTTTATTCCAAGCAGAATTATGAATGTAAGTAGACAATACTTTTAAACGCCAGATTACTTGTTTTTCATATTATCTTGGTATATAAATAAAATGTTTTTCATAAAAATTAAAAAGGTTATTCATTTTAATATACTCATATACACATTAACATGTAGTACGAAAAACCTTTATAATATCATTGTTCCAATAAATTATTTTATATAACGGGTGATTTTTTAAGAGCTTGATACCTTTTTTTTTAAAAAAAACGCATAAAATTTGCAAAATCTCATCAGTTCTTTATTTGAAACGTTAGATTGGTCCATGACATTTACTTTTTGAAGATAATTTCATTTAAATGTTGACCGCGGCTGCGTCTTAGGTGGTCCATTCGGAAAGTCCAATTTTGGGCAACTTTTTCGAGCATTTCGGCCGGAATAGCCCGAATTTCTTNTTTTTTAATAGCAATAATGAGATCGTTTCCTCTTTCAGTGTTTAAATAGTCAAAGAACTCTAAACATTATACAGTGAAACACGCTTAAGTACCTAAACCGCTTAAATAACATTTTTGGGCACCGTGAATATTTTAATGTTATCTGAAGAAAAACCCTATTTTAAGTACCTCCCCGCTTATTTACCCAACCCGCCTAAGTGTCTAAATTTTTCGTAACCCATTTACCATTTTACTTATGATTTTCCCCTTTTAAACAAAAAAAATCTAAAAAATCAAGGGTAATTTTTAGCCACTTGAAACTTGCACATTATTGCACTAAAATTGAATGGGCTATAAACACTTCTGAGAAAAAAGTTTGAAATTTTGATGATCATTTTATGAATTTTCTTTTCAGTGTTCTAAAAATTTTTAAGCTTAGGTTTATATGGTATTTGTTAGGGAATGAACTGTGTTTTAATTGAAATATCTTATAAATTAGTAAATATGCATAAGTGGCAAACAACATCATTTCGAATTTGGTCCGAAATGATAGATATGTCCAATACTGTATGTATGTATAAATATGTATAATCAATGACTTTAACGAATTTAATTCTTGTAAAAATTACATAACATTGCTTTATCGATTTTTTATAAACTTTTTGCTTATGTGTTTATGTTTTTAAATAATGCTACGTACACTTCATTAAATGTTCATGTTTTATTCAAGGATTGGTTTATGTAAGTTAACTAGAAGATTAACGACATCAATAATTATGTTCGCTTAAGTACCCGAATCGAGTTACTTAAGCGGATTCTTTTAAGTACCCAACCCGTCTCAGTACATACCTCAAAAAGCTGACACTTTTCCTGAGGTACTTAAGTAGGTTTTACGTATTTTAATATTACTTTTAGTTTGAAGTTCACTTTCTAAAACTTTAATTAGATGTCAGTTTCTCTCTTTTCGCCAGGAAGCAAACTTTATACTTAAATAAGTTCCTCTCAGCTGCTTCGTTTGAACGTGGTATTGAAAATTACATATTTATTCAAACTGTGGAAAGATACCTCTATTTAAGGACTACATCCGTATTTCATCATGGCTTAAATTATTTTTTCAACTGCGCAAAAACTAAGAATTCGCCAAAAGGAGTATCTAAATTGAGTAAGTCAATTGATAAAAACGAATTGTAAGTTGTAGGCAAAGCCATTCAATTATTCAAATTTGTTCTTATTAAACTGAAAGTTATTTTCAAGATAACTAACAACACTCGACAAAATAAGGCGGTCCTCTTTTTAAATAAATTATACGCCATGATATTATCGCAACTGGAAGGTAGTGGTCCGCAATGTGCCCATAAAACGATTGCTGTTTTGTATTAATTTCTTTACCTTACTTAAAACATGTCAACTATAATTAAATTATTTTCTTCTTACTTTTTACAGTAAGTTTTAAGAAAGCTCCAACGTTATGTAAAAATCTTTAGCAAATCGTAAAGTATTTTGTTTGTGTAAAATAATATTACACAAACAAAATACATGGGAAATTACCGATCACCGAGTTACCGCGTACCAAGCTCGGTGGAAAGAACCCTATTACAAATATCATTGCTCAGAATTGAAAAATCAGTACAAATCAGTACAAATTAAAAAAAAATCAGGACATTAGCGTACTAATTGAAGGAATGAATAAAGTCAGTACGAAAGTTGAAAAATCAGTACTGTACTGATAAAATCAGTACGTCTGGCAACCGTAAGAGTACTTAGTGAAAAGTCTTACTCTGACCATTGTTATATTCAATTCGAAATAGATCTCAAGACCCCCCAAGTTAGGGAGTTCAGAAATATACGAAATACAGACTGGGTGGTTTACAACAAAAACCTGAGGACTTTATTGCCAAAGATACCACCACGGGACCCCGCCACGCAGGTGGAATTGGACGGGTTGGTTAACCACTAAAGCCATGAATAGTTCTTTGTCAGCCGGATGCCCGGTTGTTAGGTACAGGGGGAAGAACCAACCACCTTGGTGGTCAAAACAACTATCCTCGTTACGTGAATCCAATAGCACAATGTTCAAAAAGGCCAAAGCCACCAGAGCAACAGAGGACTGGGAAGCCTATAAGGCTGATTTGAAAATATACGAAAAAGCAGTTAGAACTGCGAAACGTAAATCATGGCAGTTATTGCAGGGAAATTGAGGAAACCACGGAAGCGGCCAGATTAAGAAGAATTATTGCAAAGTCACCAAGAAACTCATGGACTACGACGAGCGAGGAATCTTTAGGTCTCCTCATAGACACACACTTTCCAGGTAGCAAGCCGATGGAACTTAACGACCCCACAAATGACGGGAGGATATCTGTTCTAGGAAATCTACTGACCACTAAGGCGAAAATCGAATGGGCTATTAAGACTTTTTGTCCTTACAAGTCACCGGGACTTGACGGCATACACTGCAGAAATCACGGGGTATTATCTCCCCATTCATTGCGTCTATTATAAGAAGCTGTGTTAACATGGGCTATGTTCCGCTAGGCTGGAGAGAGACAAAAGTCTCCTTCATTCCCAAGGCAGGTAGGTCCTCTCACATTAACCAGAAGGACTTCAGACCCATCAGTCTTACGTCTTTTTTGCTCAAACTTTTAGAGAGGATAGTGGATGATTATGTATGGGGCGTGATACCAACTAGTAGGCTCTCCCCAGCGCAGCATGCCTATACGAAAGGCAAATCTACGGAAACCGCCTTACCGTTGAAACACAATACCGACGAACGGCGAATTTTAGCAAAGTAGTGCGACGACGGCGGCAACTTTCGCTCAGTAGAACACAACTACGGCGACAACGAATGTAGCTGCTTATGACAAGGTTCAATTAAAATTTTTACAAATAATAAGATTATTAATTTTTAACAAACCTAATACAGTATTTTTCAATTTCGATTTAAAAACTTGAGAATATTTAGCATATGGCCACAATGGATCGTATTTTGCCGCTGCCACTTGCAACGACGATAGAAATAAGTCTATCGTTGCGAACACTCGTCGGACGAACGTCGTCGTTTGCTTTGGTTGTGTGTGCTCATTTACAGCGAACATTCGCAGCGAAAAATTCGTCGTTCGTCGGCATTGTGTTTCAGCGGACATGATGTTTTTCAATAAAATTCTGAAGTAGGGCTTTCTTGAAAAGTCTTTTAAGATAGGGCGTTTTCGAACTGGCTGCGATCATATATGCGGCGTTCTATATCAAAATGGACGGGTTTACACTTAATGCGTTTGATTAGTTTCAAAAACTAATGTTTTTATCAAAAAATTTGTATGTAGAAAATTTTTATGTGTGTATGTGTGATTTTTTTTTTGTAATTTTTTCCTCGCCCCGTTTTCGAGAAAACTATTAAATGGATTTGTTGTTGGCTTTGTGCTGTAAGGTTTTCAAAAATGTATTAACCAAGCTCAAGCTTCATATTTATTTATTATTTATGTTTATCCATCAACCCTAAAAATTTTAAACAAATCAAGCACATGGAACGCCCCATATAAAAATGCGCGAGTGCGTTCTGCTCACTTTCAAGAATAAAATCACCAGCGAATTTCAATTTGCATTCGATTTACATTTTAGTTGTCACTATTGTTATGTTAATCCGGTTTCACGTGAAGTTATAACATCTTATGTTGTTATAATAAGCTTTGCCACGATTTTATATCAAAAATGCACATTTGATTAGGATTACTAAAATATGCTATACGGCGGCTATATTCTCTGCGTTTTGTGTACTCTCCTTCTTCGTAAAATATTTCAGCGAATCAGAACTCACTTCGCAACTACGTCATTGGAGGAAAACAAATTTTTGACAGCACCATGTCGTAACCTTCTATTCTATGAACCTTGCCTTCTCATAGTTGTCTAGTAGTGAGAACCGACTTTCGGAGCCGTATTTTTCTCTTTATTCCATGAGAGAGATGTTTTCAATTGTCATAATCTTCTCAATGTCTTGGCGATGTACACGTACCGGACACGAACGCTTTTCCGAAGTAAGATTAGATGCGCCACATAGCAAACAGTTCGTAATGCCACAGGCCGGATCCCAACGTGGAATATTGCCACATTGTAATCACCTCGCCTCTCTAGCCTTATAAAAAGCAGCTATGTGTCCCAGTCTGCCACACTTTTTGCACTCCCTAACAGCTGGTACAAAATAGTCAACCTCACAGATGCATTTAAAAAGTTTAATTTCTTTTGGAATTGTGTTCCCCTTGAAGGCAATTTTAATGAGGTGGTGGGTATTATTTCATCACCCTCTCTACGACTAAGTCTACTAACTGACACCAACGGTATTTCGCTTTCAATATTTTCTAGTAATACCTGTTCGGAATATTTATGTGGAACTCTTCTAATTATGCCATATTTTTCTGTGAACGATCTGGGTATGTATGCCTGGAGGTCCTTGGCCTTGAAGTCGTTATTTATTACAAAGTGGTTTGCATCGTTTGCAGAGTCAAAAGTGAGTTTAGCTCGTCCATTTCCCAGGGCTCTTAAATCAGCTAAACCAAATAATTTTTGTGTGGCAAAACTTCTACAAATACTACAAATTTAACCTGGTCATTCGGGTCATAAAAATGTTGCAGCTTATCTACACGAGTCGTTAATTCGGGTCTCATTCGACTAGAATAAGCTATAGCCCAGCAAACACAGTTTCAAACGTTTGAGAAAAATGTATTTCTCAATTTGATATCAAATGTTTTTCTCAAATGATTCTCAAATTGAAAAAGAAGGTTTAAATTTTATGTTTGAAATTCATTTGAGGTTGATTTTAAGAGAGATGTCAAGTACAAACGTTATAAAAATGCGCAGTTAAATCAAAAATTGTAAGAATAAAATTAAGAAAAAAAACAATGAATAGAAAAAATTTCAAATTCAAAGCCCACAAATAGTGGATTTGATGTTTGCGCGGATTGAAAAAGCTGCAGCCCTTCAAGACGAATTTATTATACATTATTTTATCTTAATTGCTTCTTTTGTTACGTACATACATATGTACATCACGAAGAAAAAATAAATATGAAATATACATTTCCTATTATAAATTTTATTTCCACATTTGAAGTACATTTGATAAATAACTTTTCAAATTGATTTGAGAGTTAACCATATTCTCAAGATCAAACTCCCCTTTTTATCGAGAAAGCTGTAATTTTCAAAGCAATATCAAATCATTTTCAAACGTTTGACATTTGATAAAGGCTTTGATTTCAAATCATTCTCAAATGTATATCAAACCTAATTGTTTGCTGGGCAGGTTGCTCGGCTTGTGGGCCCGGAACGGAACCACACGAGCCGCCCTTCACCTCCATCGAAGCTCTTGCCACACACACTTTCTTACGACATACACTCTTTGCACTTGCTAGATTTGTCTTTTTTTAATTTTCTCAGTATTTTTAACGCCTATAGGCAAAATACACAAAATGAAAGAAAACTGTCTTTAAAATTAAATTGATTTTTTTTGCAAAAATATGTATTTAGTATGTTTTGTGTTATTTTTTCCGTCGAAAGGCAGTTTTTAGTCTACAGAAGTCAAACAACGCGTCTGTCTCAAGTCGGCGCCAAAAACGAGTGCGAACCAAAGCACTTGCTACAACTGAAAGCTTCAAAATCAACTTTATGCAAACCAGCGTTGTCGTTTTGATACAATTGTATAATTTTTGATACTTTTTTTTTCTAAATCTTAGGATTTGATACTTTGATACTTTTTGTTTTGATAATTTTGGCTGGCAGAAACGAATTTTTGAAAACTATGAATAATATAACTAGTTTAGACGTATTTATAAGTTTGATTTGGTAACTCTTATGAGGGAAATACAACCCGGAATTTCTTTGCACGCGCCGCTGTTTTAGGGCCACTAAACCACATAAAAACATTGCGCAATGTCGGGCTTGCGTCGGTCGTTTGTGTGGGGTATGTGGTTGTTTGTACTAAATTGCACACTTATTGCGCTACAATCAAAATTATTTTGAAATTTTGCTCATGCTTGTCTTATTTTACAATAATTTGTGTAGCGTATGGCGAGAACTGCGCAATTTTTAGTCTAGTTTTGACTTTTTAAAATATGGATAAGAGCGTAGAAAAAAACAATTATTTTTTTTTAAATATTATTCTTTTGCGTTTTAAAGCTAAAGCTATCAAAATATTTAACGCACATTCATATTTCTTGCACATATTTACTTGAGCAACGTTTCTCCAAAATAAGGTTTGCGCAATTTTATGGTGTAGTAATTTCCACAATATTGACTTGTATAAGTCTCGGGTTGCGCAATAATTTTGTGTGATTTAGGACCCTATATGTATGTAAGTTTTTATTTTCGTTATGCAAATAAGCAAACAGATTATCTGTTTTTGTTAAAGCAAATAATATTAGTTTTTTTATAACTATGGATTTAATTATAAAATTTAATTTATTATTTGTTTTTCAAATAAAAGTTTAAAAAATAACAGTGGTGTATGCTTTTGATACTTTTTCTGCTTGGCAACTGATACTTTTTTTAAGCTCGCGGCAACGTTGTATGCAATCGCAGCGGGTTTTTTTTGAAACTCTTGCTCTGCTAATGGGTTAAAAGATTTAAAAGCATATCAGAAAGATGAAAAACAGACACGTAGCGGGTCTAATATTCCTATTGTATGCATTGGTATAGAAAAAATTTCAACTGAGTTTGAATTTTCATCTTAACACCAGTTTATACGGCCATATAAATACGCACTTTCGAAATTATTTAATTTTGCCGTTTATCTCCTTTCAAACTGCTTATAAGATTTTGATTTTAACCTTTTAGTTATAATAGCTTTTGCACTTCAGTTTTTTTTTATCCTTGATTATAATCTCTAATTTAAAAGTTTTCGTTTAGCAATTTTTCCTCCAATAACTAGGTTTAAAACACACGACGAGCCGTGAAATATAACAACTGATTTCGAAACTTGCCAAAAATTTCCCTAGTATGAAGATTTTGGCACTGAACCTATTATGGTTAAGGATTAAATTTTACTTTTTTCTCATTCTTTAAAAAACGTAAAAAAATACCAAATACTAGCGCTAGTGTGGTGGTTTTAGTTTGCTAGAGAATTGAATGAGTTTTAACACTACATCCATGAAGAAAACTTGCGGACAATCCAGTAGATGCACTAAACCAGACATGGGCACTTTTTTGCCCGCGCAGTAGCGAAAGTGCGAGCGCGGGCTGGAGATAGGGAAAAACAGTTTACGGGAGGAAGGGTATGAAAAGTTGCGAAAAAATTATTTATATCCCACTGACATCATGTTCATCGCAGTACGGCTGCGTAGAGTTGTCAAACTATCGATAGCATTATCGATAGTTTAAATTTTTTAGACTATCAATACTTATTGATAGTTTTTTCTTATACTATCAAAAATATCGATAGTTTAGTCATCGATCATCTCTCCCAATTTTTTTGAAATTATACATACATATGTTAATCGTAAATCCTGTTTTGGTTGTATAACTTGTTTGTTTTTGAACTTTCTAAAAAGAGAAGTATTTTGGCTAAGCAGTTACTTAATTTTGAATGCTTATAACTTTTATAAGATAATATGTATTTCACTATGATCCTGTAAAAAAAAGCAACCTAACTAGCGCTATTGATAGTGCTATCGATAGTTTTTTTTTTTTGAGACTATCGTGAATATTGATAGTTTTTCTGAAAACTATCAAAACTATCGATGGTGTGACTATCGATAGTTTGACACCTCTACGGCAGCGGTAATACTGACTTTGTGTACCAAACAAAGAGCATACATGTTCCTCATATACACAATAAGCCATCGTTCGGACTTCGCTCCGATAGGAGTAGATTTGTTCCGTTTTGTCGAAAAAATTTGAAACCTAGTCCTCTACTTCGCTCAACTGAAAATCTGCTCCGTTTTGTTGCATCAACAAATTTACTCTTCAAATAGAAAGGAGGTGGGGTTTTTAATAGCAAACTAAAAGTTATATTTTACCTTTTTATCGACACGATTGTTACATTGGTGAGCTACAGCAACTTTGCAAATACACTTGAATTCGTGAATAGGCCCTTACAACCGCCCGAGTTGAATCCGATCGAAAAATATTGCTCTGTCTAAAGTTCTGTAATTGCGTCGTTGCCCACCGATGTAACAATTGTCCCGGTAAAGAAAGAATGAAATAACTTTNGTTGTATAACTTGTTTGTTTTTGAACTTTCTAAAAAGAGAAGTATTTTGGCTAAGCAGTTACTTAATTTTGAATGCTTATAACTTTTATAAGATAATATGTATTTCACTATGATCCTGTAAAAAAAAGCAACCTAACTAGCGCTATTGATAGTGCTATCGATAGTTTTTTTTTTTT